>NW_024885200.1:263216-267732 GCF_019232065.1 Centrocercus urophasianus | reverse complement strand
TTTTTTTTTTTTTTTTATGATTACCTGCAGTGTGACCTTTGTCCCTTCGAACTATGCAAGCTCTTAAATGTAAACGAGGGATCGGGGGCGGGGGGGCGGCCGGTGCCGTTGGGTCGGATGGCGGTGGTGCTCTAACCGGAACACCGAGCGATGAGGCGCGGTTTGCGCGCTGCGCGCAGGCGGAACGCAGCTCCGTGTTCTGGCAGCGGTGTTGATGTCACGTAACGGGACTGCGGGGCCGGGAGGGGATCTCTTCTTAAAAGGGGATTTAAGGTTTTTGTAACTGGTTTTTGTTGTTTTATTTTTGTTCCATCAAACTCTAATATTATTGTCAATTTTTTTAGGCGTTTAATTTGTAAAAATAGATTTTGCTTTGTATTGGCGTCCAGAAAATAGGGATTGACTTAAAATTTCTGAAGCCAAGCGATCAAGTACCTTTGTAATAAAAAGTCACTGGATCTGTAACAGCCGTACCGACTGTTTTCATTCCGTGTTCGCGGCCGGGCAGAGCCGCCTCCCCGAGGAGCAGCGGGGGGCAAGAGCGGCGCAGGGCAGCGCGGTGTGTCGGTGCGGCTCCGCGCCCCTCGGCGGAGATCCGGTTGATCCGCGGATCCGCTGAAAGCAGCCACGCTTTTTCATTACGGTTTGTGAAAACATCAAGCCTGGGGTACGTCCTCACTCCACGCTTCTCCCACCTCGATTTCACTCAGTGCCCCAAAACGCTAAAATCGTATTTGGGGAGTTTGGTTCCCGGCATTTAGAACGAAACTCCGCTCTCTGTTGAGGTGAAGTGCTGCACTTTACATCTTCGCAGCCCTTGCCTTCTCCAGGCTCTGTCTCTTTCCCCTCTTCTCCAAGTTGAATGGATAAAACCTTTTTTTCCCCTTATTTTTTCCTTTTTTTTTTTTTTTTTTTTTTTTTTCCTTTTTTCTTTTTAAGTAGAATTGCTGTATGCTTTGGATCAAAGACTTCAGAGGATCCACTGCATTTGGATCCCACACCTTGGCACCGACGCAGTTTGTTTCTTTTTTTTACTTAAAATCCTGACGTCCCGTTGCTCTGAAGGGTGCAGACACAATCGGGCGGCCTCGGCTGTTCCCAGGCTTTGGAGCTGGAAGTGGAAATCCTGATATGAACGTACAAGAACTGCGGGGAATGCTTGTGGGAAATTCAAAGTGCAACCAGAACCAGCCAACCTCCTAGCTTTGCTATTCTGACGTGCTGAAAACAGCCTCCGTTTCTCGTAGGTGAGCTGGAAGTCAGAGGGCAGAAGCAAATTGCCACCTGACTGCATGCTCTTTTTGCTCCTTCAAAACCCTTTTGCTCCCTCCTGGCTTGGACCGTTTGGTCAGAGGTCTCACCTGCCCCAAAAGATGGCAAGTTTCCCTGCTAAAAGGACTCTGTCAAGATTTATTTTTAATTGCAATTTTAAAATCCTGATTTGTATCTTTTTATTTCTTCCCCTTTGTTTGCTTTTCTGTCGGGCTTACCCAGACTTTCCTCTTCTTCTCTTCCGATCCTCCTCTGCTGCCTTCCCTCTGTCTCTGCAGAAATGTAGCTGCGGGCCGCGGCTCTGCTATTGCTTGGTTCTTACAGGGAGCCCCGCGCCAGGCTTTGCACTTCGTGCACATCCCTTCTCTCACCGAAAGTTTTGCTCTCTCGGTTTTGTTCTCTGACGTGCAAGCATGGGTGGAAGGATCAGAACTTTGGGTGGCAGAACGGAGGAGCTGGCTGCACGCGAAGTCCTGTCAGAACGTTTTGACACAAGTGACAAGGTAAACAAGCTGCTTCCATTTTTACCTCGAGTCCCGAAGCTGGCACAATCTCCTGTGCCTCTTGTAACAATGAGAGATAATTTCATCCCAGAGCATTTTTTTCGAGCCGACGGTTCCTTTCCTCTGGTTCCTTTCACATGAGTTAGCTCTCTGGCACCGCAAACTGTTGTGCGTGGGCTGTGAACGTGGCAAGGAAAGGTGTATATATAGTTTTCAACTATTTAAGGCTAATCCAATGAACTCTCCAAACGGTGACATTTCTGAAAATCCTGCTTGAACCGGAGCCCGATCTTTGGACCCGAAGCACGTGGCGTTAGTTTTTCCTTTTGCGTTGGCTCTCCTTTGTCGAAATGACTGAGAGCGCCGGGCTGACAGCTCCTAAAAGCGCTGCTCCCTTCCGGCTGCGGGATTCCCTGCGCCGGAGCGGGACAGCCCTGCGGGTGCGCGCGGGGCTCAGGGCGATGCCGTCTCCCCGCTGTCGCGCTGTCTGTGCCAGCTGGTTGCCCTGGATCTGGTTTGCAAGCTGCTTTCCGCCCGCCTTCCCCTCTTTGTTACTCTTCGGAGGATTTGGGTTCGTGTCGGAACTGTTACAGCGGTACCCGCAGGCCGGGCGGTGAGCCCGCGAGGCAGCGCGGCGCATCTCAGAGCTCGCACAGCGCCAGGGCTGCGAGCACCGCAGGGCCACGCGTCGCTTGGAGCTGCTGCAAGTCGGAGCGCTGTGGATGTCGCGCAGAAGTAGATGCCAAGTGTCAGTTGTTAGCCGTCCCGAGAGTTACTCTACCAACAGCAGGCGCGATATTTTATTGCAGTGGGGACGGCGGTGCTGGGGAGTGCGATGGAAATGTGTGGGCTTTGCCCGCGACGCGGAGGATCCTGCGGCCGCCGGTGAAGGCGCGGAGACTGGAGCGGGGCCGGGCGAGAGGAACCGGCGCTGCGTACCTCTGCTCCCGGCCCGCCGCAGCGCCGGGGCTGCGCGCTCGGCTGAGCCGTCCGAGGGTGCGGAACGTCTCGGCCGGCTCTGGGAGAGCGTGCGGTGGGACGGGGCTCAGGCTCCGAGCCCGAAGGCTGCAGGAGCCTCTTCCCCAGCGCCCCGGCCCTGAGGCTGCCGTGTGCGAAGGGACGGCGGGGGCACAGCCCCGCTCGGGGCCGCAGCTGGGAATGGAGCGGCGGAGCTTCCCACAGCCGCGTCTGTGGGAGCGGGAGATGTGTGGGGAACTCGGGAAGCAAAATGCTGCAGAAGAGGTAGAGCTGAATTCCTGGCACAAGGAATGAGGTGCGTTTTCAGAGTAAACGCCGGCTGGAGATAAGCGAGGAAGAATAAAGATAGAGGACTGACGAGCTTTGAGCGTTGGCTGATGACAACGAGGCAGAGCGAACGGCTGCACGGTCCCAGCAGCCCTGTTCAGATGGACACGGTGGGCACATGTGTGCTGGGGGAGACCGGCCTTGAGCTCGGTCCCCCACGGCCACCCCTATGGCTGGGACTGCATTGTGCCCAGGCCGGGCTTGGGGTGCTGCATGGGGCAGTGCAGGGGACCCAAAGGGCCTCCCCTGGCTCCATCGCTCAGCTCAGGAGCACGCTTGTGCAGAAAATCTTTGTTTTGTGCAGAGCATACCGTTGCAAAATACGTGTCTTAGCCTTGTCTTAGGCTTAGGACATGTAGGAAACTGAAGTGAAAAGAGGGCTGACTGCAACACTGGCACTAAAGGTTTGTTCTGAGCCTTCCTTGCTGAGGTTTTTGTCTGAAACACTACCTGAAAATATGCAGGAAGTGAAGAAAAGCTTCATTCTTTCTGCTGCAGACTGGAGAGGTGAGAGGTGTGGGGTTACTGCAGAGGGCCATGTGCCCTTCTTGGCGGTGCAGGCTGGGAGTGAGAGGCTGTTGGGAGCTGACCTGCCATGGGCACGCCCAAGTGAGCGCTTGTTTAAGAGGTTTGGACCTCTATATGTTGAAATGCTGCACTGGTAAGCACGTTCTCTTCTACGGAGAGCCTATTTGTAAAAGGTGACTGCATGACAATGTTAACTCAAATGAGTTTGGGTTTCCTGTTGGACACGGCAAAGAGACTGCATTCTCAGTCTCCACTGGTGACTGTCAAGGAGTCAAAGCTCATGTCTTTATTGACAGCATCTTGGTGGGTCTGACTATCGAGTGACACTGTTCTGCTGGTGTGTGCCTTGAGGCGTCTCACGCTGTCATGCGGGGTGCAGCCGTGGCTCAAGGTGATGAGCTTGGTGCCCAGGGTGTGGGGCTGGCATGTCTCTTGTGTGCGCAGATCCTGTGTGTCACCAGCAGTGCTGATGCACCACCCAGTGCTGGGACAAAGCTGCAGGCTTTCCTTGGAGGCTGGAGGAGGCTGCTGTGCATCTGTGGAACCACAGAACGTCACGTTGGGTTGGAATGGCCCTTACAGCCCCCCAGCCCCATCCCTGTGGTGGGCCGGCTGCTCTCCAGATCAGGCAGCTCAGGGCCCATCCGTGGCCTGGGTCACCTCGAGAGATGGGGCACCGCAGCTCTCCGTGCAGCAGTGCCAGGGCCGGGTTGCCCCCTCATAAATGTGTCCTGTGTAATCGTACTGCTGGGAGTGGGCAGTGGAGAAAATGAGCAGCGGCATTTTCTTTCTTTCCTTCTTTCTTTCTTTCTCTTCCTTCCTTCTTTCTCTTCCTTCCTTCCTTCCTTCCTTCCTTCCTTCCTTCCTTCCTTCCTTCCTTCCTTCCTTCCTTCCTTCCTTCCTTCCAT
>NW_024885200.1:181161-263116 GCF_019232065.1 Centrocercus urophasianus | reverse complement strand
TCTCTCTTTCTCTCTCTCTTTCTCTCTTTCTCTCTTCCTTTCTCTCTTCCTTTCTCTCTTCCTTTCTCTCTTCCTTTCTTCCTTTCTTCCTTTCTTTCTTTCTTCCTTTCTTCCTTTCTTCCTTTCTTCCTTTCTTCCTTTCTTTCTTTCTGTTGCTGGTGAATGTCT
The DNA here is from genome assembly GCF_019232065.1 of Centrocercus urophasianus. NCBI lineage: Eukaryota > Metazoa > Chordata > Aves > Galliformes > Phasianidae > Centrocercus > Centrocercus urophasianus. Next base: position 262,948 of record NW_024885200.1, on the reverse strand, counting down.
TGATATGGAATCAAGCTCAGATCACCAGGTGCTTGTGAGATCTGCAGCACCCTTCAGCCGGTGCATTACTCTGGTCACAGGCTGGGGACAAAGTTGTTTTTTCTTTCTACCTTTGCTTGGGTAGAAAGGCATGCTGCCGTATGCCTTGGGCAGCACCTGTCTGGGCGGGACACCTCAGGGCATCGCTGCCATCTGAAGGGTAGCTTCACTGCTTGGCATGCCCCACACCTCCAGGTGGGACCGTCTGTAGTGTTTCACAAGGGAGTATCTTCCATTTCTCTGTAGTTGCACCACAATTGGTGAGTGCAATGGAAGCTGTTGGCTTTAGTGCTGTAGTCTTCTGAGGTTTGGAATGCGCTTTTCCCAGGCTTGACTTTTGTTCAGGTGTTTGTACAGGCAGAGGATCTCAGCCAGGCCATGTTAGGAGCACGTGTCACCTCGTCAGCCTGTGTCACCTCGAGACTCATGTACCACCTCGAGACCCATTCCCAGGGCTGTGCGCCTCACCCCATCAGCAGCAGCAGGCCCAGCTTTCACATTTCTGGGCAAACTGTGAAGGCTTACTGATCTGTCAGTGCTTCAGGAAACCATGGGGCTAGGAAGCGTAGATGAAGGATTTTGTGAAATCTGGTATTTAAACCTCCCACTCAAATGATGATGAGGAGAGCTGGCAACATAGCATTGGCTTATCAGGAGCTGTGTGGGCAGGTCAACTGAAGAAAAATGTTGTGTGAACGGCACCAGAAGTGAAGAAGAGAAGCCAGAGTCTTGTCAGGTACAGGGTTATAACCACATAAATACGGTTCTTTTTCTTAAAAATATCATTTTATTTGAACAATAAAGGATGGGCACCCTTGCCAGGCGCTGCTGGAGTGCAGCCTGACCAGACAAGCAGGTCTCTAAGTCACAGAATACTCACTAAACCATGTTCTTCAACACAACAGGGTCTAGATATTTAGGATTATTCTTCTAGCACAAGTAATTCTGAACTAAGCACTGCAAATTAATGTAATTGTCAGCTCTACTATCATGAATGCAAATAATCTGCTTGCGGATACGTCTTCGGACAATGCTGTGTTCAAAAAAAAAAAAAAAAGAAAAAAAGCAGCTTTCAAGCTTCATCTGTCAATAGAAATCCTACTAAGTGAGTCGTGCAGGTTGCTGAGAGGCCACGTGTAACTTACTGTGTCCAATGAAAGTCTCTAATTGGTTAAAAGTAATTAAAAATAGGGACTCTATGTGATCACAAAGCCAAAATCCTAGTTTAATTATGGAAATGGAAGAATATCAGCTTGATTAGACTAGTTACAGCAAAAAGAAGTGTGGAAAGGATGCACTCTGTGAGTGGTTACGCTGTGAGCTCCCGAAAGCGTTTTGAGGGCAGAGTTGCTGAGCTGGTGGAAAAAATAGCAAATTAAATCATCTGCAGGTGCTCGTGGTCTGTCCTCACCTCTACACTGACTTCTGATTGAGGAAATTTGACTCGGAAATGGCCAGGACTGAGGGGCAGGTTATAATTTCGTGTAAGCCTTGGCTGTGTGGTTCTCTGTGTGCTGAAAGGGGCTGTCAGAGGGCGGGGAAGTGGCTTCGGGATGGACAAACACAGAGGATTGATGGAGGGAAGGATGGGCTCCGCTCCTGATGATGATGTGGTCCATCTGATAGATGGAAAAATGGATCTTGGAAGATATCAGAGCGCTTAGGGCAGTCCTGGGGCTGTCATCTTCGGGTATGGAAAGCTGAGATACTTGAGAAACTATATTTGGTTGCCTGGGAAGAAAAGAATATGCAGGATATCAAGGTGCAGCTTTCCAAAAGTCTTAATGCATGCTGAGAAAACGATAGAAAGGGTCAATAGTGAGCTGTCATTGCTTTGCAGTGGAGGCTGGTCTCCTCTCCAGCTGAAGAGGAACTGGAGTGGTGGCACAGGAAGTGGACGAGGTTTTGGGAGGAGCGATAGAAGTAGCGCTGGGAGAAGGCTGAGGCATCTGAGGCTGAGCTGAGGTGCACCTGGAGCATATGGCCATTTTTGCTGGAGGGCATGGGGTGATTTTCAGTGAGTGTGGGGCAGGGGGAGGCTGGGAACAGAGCTGTGGGTGCTGGAAGAGCAACCAGATGTTGGACTGGAGATTTGAATGAGAAATAGGCGTGTGGTCAAAACGAGAAAGTCTGTGTGCCAGTGTGGAAACATGACATAAAAATAGTCGGAGTAGACTGCTCGGTGGTTTGAAAAGACTTTGACATAGCTAGCCTGACTGAAGCATAGTGGGGGAGAAGATGATGAAAATACTGCAATGGCTGCCATCAAACCATACAGGATACACAGGTCATAAAGGTGTGAAGGAGCACTCGATTTAAAAGTTGCCATAAAACCCAAGAGGAAATTGGAATAGTGGTGCTCACACAACCAAACCTGTGTCGGAGATAAATTCCGCATTGTAATGAAACAGAGGTATTGAGACACCTTCTATTCCAGACAAGGAAAAGGTTATGGATTTCATGGGACGTGAGGGAAAACCAAGCTCGTGCGTCTCCATAAACCTGTTAGAAAAGGTAAATTCAATTACGTCGGTGCTATCTGGCCAGATGGTTTTGGAAGGAGCTGGCTAACATTTCGATGAACAAACATCTTGATTTACTTAAAGAATCATTTATTTTAACAGCCTGTTGTAGAGCTAGCCTTGATTTAGGACTAAAACGTAAGAACTGGTTCAAGATATAATTACAGCTGAGTCATTAAATAGCAGTGACCACAGTACAATTACAGGTTCAGCATCCTCAGGGGTGGAAGACACTTTACTAAAAATGAGTCTTGTGTTATAAAACATTGCAGGGGAGAACATCAGAAAAGCAAAATTGTGAGCCTGGTCAAGGTAGCTCCACAGACACCTGGAAATGTTCCAGACACCCAGGTTAGGAAGAGCTGTGTCACAAAGGAGCTCCAGAGCCGAAGTGTAGGACAGAACAGTGAAATATTTATAAAAGGAGGGACTTCTGGAGCAAGACTCTTTGACAAGACAGAGGTCCAGCTCTCCCAAAGAGTGCCGGAAGAGCCATGCTGTGCTGCAGGTCACAAATTCAATTTGTGGAAATTAAGCAGTTCAGCAGGGATGTTTTGGAGAGCCGGAGACCCTCAGGAACAAACGATATTTTAAGCATACAAGCGAGAAGGCTCTTCAGAGGATCTAAACGTGTAGGATTAAAGACACAGTCATATTTTCTGCACTAATTTGTGTCACGTAGAATGCTCCAAAAATAATGTTTCCTACTAATTTCCACAGAAGTTGCAGCAGATGCAAGGAGCACAATGACACTATCTGACAGAGCAAATTCTCAGCTACAGAACACGCTCTCAGGTGTGCATTTTTGTCAGTGATGCGCAAGAGCCTGCATACCATGCTCGTAAAAATCTGCACCAGCCGAGGTGACCACTGTCACTGTCTCCACCGCAGAAACACACCATCCACCGCCTTACTGCACTCACACCCACTGTTCAGTCTCCAGAAGATGTCAGCAATTGCTGATGAATGTCAGTGGGTGCCATTTTTTCCTCATGGAGGAATTTAATTCTACACCTTTGCTCCATACTCACTTCCATGTCAGATGCCACACTGTCATACCACCCTTCTACTGCCATCTGCCACGGAGCAACAAAATGTAACGGGATATTGGCGGAAGGTCCAACCTTTGCTCTCATCCCACCATCATCCACCTCTGTCATCATGGGCTGACATAACAAAGCAGGAGGCATTACTTTTGGAGCACGGAGTGCATTCAAGAGGCACCTTTCTGCTTTCGGCAAGGATAAGGAACGTATCTGCAGCTTGTACCTTTGAGGCAAATACAACATAGCCAGGTAGCAAATCCAAGTGGAGGAGCAATGCGCACCCACACAGGAGTTTTTAAAGAGCTGGGGACAGAACACTAAAGTTAGTAGTAATTATAGGGTCTCTTAAAAAATAGCTTGGTATCCTCCATGATTAGAATACATCCTAATGGTGTATTATTAATAATAATAACAATCATAACAATAATGTTATTGTTATTATTAATAATGACATTATTGAACAGGGCACTGGGAATTGTAGACCAGCAATTCCTTGTTTGAGGAGTAGCTAAAGTAGTATCACATGTCAGTATGTGCTAGGGTGAAAGCAACGTACCTTCTGCAAGGAAAGATCGTGTTTTCCAGGTAATCTGCCCAAACCTTTTAACCTGCTGGCAAATGGCAGGGTGCAGAGAATCGGGGGATTTTTATTTGGATAAATATGGATCAATATCATGGATGCCTTCTTTTGCTACCGCTGATATTGATCAGCTCAGGGTAGAAGGAAGCTTAGTCTGAGCTGGAGATGGAAACTTTCCTGGGCTCGGAGGCGGGGGTATTTCTTGAGTAGATCTGCAGACTTTGAGCAAGTGAGTTTTCTTTGGGAGGCAGTGATTTGTCATAACCAGAGTTGCAGGGTGGAAAAGGGTTGATTTTCTCTGGACTTATCTGGTGAGCACATCTAGGTCAAAGTCTGGTTGGCCAAAGAGGAGACACAAGCGCAGAATACTTGGCAGCACGACATCTAGATTCCTCCTGTGATGTGGCAGCCCCAGTTCAAATCCTGACCCTGAGCTAAGGCTGCCACATCCCATAGTATGCCTCAGCAACCAATGAGTCTGGATGTATTCAGCTTTTTTTGTTTGTTTGTTTGTTTGTTTAACCAAACCAAGCAAAAAACCTGAAAGTTGTTGGTTTGGTAGTGGGCAGAAAGGGAAGGTATGGGGAGAGAAACCTATCCAGTTCTTTCCAGGTCTCATCTAGCTCTGTATTTGAGGCTGCCCACACACATACGCGTGCATGTGTGTGCAGACCTCCCCAAGGACCCAGGAGGTGAGCTGCTGTGAGCAGGAGCAACCCTTTGCTGCTGTAGTTCAGTTTAAGGCTTCTTAAATGTCTGAACGTCCCAACATTCCCCTGGCTCAGAGGAGCACAAGCTGGGCGTGGGCAGTCTGCAGCTGCAGGGAATGGCCTCTGCTAGGACAGGCAATAGATTGAGAGAAAAAATGTCAGTGACGCTCTGGAAATATATCTAGGCTTTAGAGGACTTGCTCATTCAAGAGGAAGAGTGTCTTCCCTTCAGCATCTGATTTTGGGTAGAAAAACCAAATGAACTGAAGGTGCCATAGAAATTAACTGTGTATTACAGAGTTAGGTGCTAATGTCTTAGAGGCTGCTGTGTTTGAACTCACATGTAATACCGTTCATTACGTTCCCAAGTTGTTCCTCTGCTGTTTTCCCTTGGTAAGCTGGCCGTTGTCACTGACACAACCTTTGTCCCCCTCCCTGAGAAATACCAATTTCATTATGTTACTCAACTCTAGTGAAATTGTATCAGCTGACTTTGAAGTACACAGTATAAAAACGTCGTGGTATGCTTGCATGGTAGTTATTTGATGTAAGAAAACGCAAAATCTCTTGTGCTCTCTCTTTAGGAATTTGGGCTCTGAGTTTCACTGGGGAGTGCTGTGTGTACCCAACTGCATGGGGTCAGGCCCACCTTTTTTAAAAACGTTTCACATCTGAGGTTAGAAATGCTTCAGAAGACAAATCAGCAGAAAAACTGTCTGTTCTTGGCTCAGATGACAGTAGTGACTTGTACTAAGGACTGTCCTTCCACTTAGAAAACTGCACGGCTGCTTCTGCTTTAACTTCTGTCAGAGGTCTGGCATCTTGGCACAGGTGTTTTTTTCTAAATGTACTGAGTACAGTTGCCTTTAAATCCTCTTAGGTACATACAGTTATCATTGGTGTTCTGTAAACTAGCTCTCTACTAGCATTCACATTGGACTAGGCCTAATATTCTGAATGTCAAAAAATGAAAATGAATTTATACCCTTTTATGCAGTTCTGCCCAGGGTAGTGGTGGGTTGGTTTGTCTGTAGAACTACCAGCAGTGCTACGTCGGTCTTCCCTGCTTTACCTGCGGTGATTCTTGGTGGGAGAGCCCAGATGTGTGGGCTGGAAGCCCACTCTACTTTCAGTTGAAAGTTATGAACTGAAAGATACAGGCTCAAATCTATTTTTCCATCTGTTGTTGACACCGAGGTATTATAGTGATGAAGTCCTTGGAAACACTTGGACAAACTCGGCTGCAACACTGAGATAATGCATCTTTCTTTTCCATTCTTTTCTTTTGCCGTCGATCGAGTATCTGAGCGTTTTTTGTCATGTAAAATGTTTAACTTTGAGTAAAAATTACTCCACTATCTGTCAGATACTATCCCTTCTCATCCCATAAATCCATTTAGGCTTGATTATTTGTAGTCTTCCAGGAAGGGCCGACTGTGTGCATTCCCAAAGCCAACACCTGCCCCAGTGAGGGAAGGAAACCTTTCTGTAAAGGCAGCGCTGCCCAGGCACCCACGGCTCTCTGCTCCGGGTGCTCTGAGGCCCCAGCAGGGAGGGCTGTGAGACAGGCTGTGCCGCAGCGGGGTGGGATGACGGCCCCGTCCCACAGCTGTGCCCCAGGGGGGCAGAAAGCTCGCAGCTCTGGGTGCGGTGCGGGGCGGCCGCTGGCAGGCTCTGCGCGGGGCACAGGCAGCCTGGGGTGCTGAGGTGCCATGCACCAGCCTGCACTGCAGGTCACCCCGCACGCTCCCTGCCTTTGGGTCCCAGGAAAGGGAAATTGGAACTTTTTCGGGTCAAGAAAACTCAGTGAGGGTGACACCAGGCCCCTGGAGAGCGGTGTTTTTCCCACAGTAGTGCCGGCTGCTCACACTTGCTTCTTTTCAGCCATTGCCCATGGTTTGGTTTTGCTGGGTTCTTAGCCATCTTGACCTCATGTTTGCAAATATTATTGGTAATATAATGCTATATGTACAAATGTCTGTGTGGCTCGTGTATGTTTCTGTGGTTCAAATCAGCCACAGAATTCTGGAATTTCATTGTACTTTGGTTAAATGTTGGACTTTTAACTCTTCTACTGTATGGCTTCTTGATTTCTCTTGTCCAATGTGGACCAACTCTCTATTTTTGGAAATAAATAAGCATGTAAATAAAATGAATGGGTTTATGCCACTTACAAGAAAATGCTTCATTTCAAATATTCACTCAGACTTGTATATTTTATGGCATCTCACGGCACGGCCGACCCATCGCAGCCGAGAGGCTGAGGCAAAGCAGCCTTCGCGGTGAGATACCATACGATGTGAAGTCATTGCCAGGTGCTGTCGGCCAGACAGACGCTGTAGGGCTGCGGGGTGAACGGCAGTCTTGTGGAGGAGGGGGGCCGGGAAAGCAGTGCGTAGTTTGAGAGGAGCAAAGAAAAGAGACCTGGCTTTGTGGTGCACATGTGGCTTCTGGTTTGAGGTGTCCCTGTCCCTGTTGCTGGCAGTGCAGGGTGCCCGGGGCCAGCCCTTGGCCTCTGCCCGCAGCGCAGTCCCGCAGCACGTCCCGCTGGCGCGTGGAGAGCGGGAGCACTATGACTTTTTTTTCTTCTCCATATAAACCAATATTTACCAGTAATCCTGTGTTTCTGTTTTTGTTTTTTGGCAGACTTTTACCAGTAAATATCGGTTTATTCCTGAAACCAGAAGCCCTATACATACCTTTGTTTATAAGGTCAGTTGTCATTTCGTCTCTCTCGTTCCCCACTCCCCCCAGTACAAACTGGCAGGTGATTGAAAGGTACCGAGCTTTCTTTCTAGTTTTCCTACTCTGCAACTCTGGAAATGGAGCCCGCAGGACCTAGAGCCTTCTCTTGGTAACGTAGACTGAAGTTTACAAATTATTATTTAACACTTTAAAGTCTGCTTTTAAGGACAACAGTGTTCCCATCTGCCTGCTACCAGGCTGGTAGAAATTCCTGCAGATGCTTGGCATGGTTCACCTTCCCAGAGCCTGTGGGCAGGTGTCTCACAAAGCATCTTCAGGTTTGGGCTTGGAAAGTAATTCCTCCAAAAGTACATGCTACAAAATGGCATTTCAGTTTTACAGGGAACAGGATGGGGGGAGTGGAGGGTGGGAACTGAGTATGGATATGTCTTTTTCTGATTTTATTTTTTTTCTTTTCATTTTTCTCTATATTCTGCTAGAAAGCAAGGCTTCTGTTTTGGAAAAGAAGCGTGAAGTGGGGAGGAGGGAGAGAATTTGAGCATTGCCCATCCTAAAATAGTTTTAAACACTTTCTCCAAGGCTGATGGAAAAGGCAGGTGAAAGGTCTGATCTGATCCTTAAAAGGACATTGCTAGGTGTTTGGGACTCCAAAAGCAGCTGGCGCTTCTTAATGACTGCAATTGATTTAGGCAATTTGCAAAATTTGGTCTATACTAAGACGAATCAGCTTGGGAGAATTGAAGACTCCCTTTTTTTTCTAAGAGTTTGCAACCCAAATGCTGCAGTACTGTGCTAATACTTGTGAAACAGCAAAGCTGGCAAGGAATAGAAAATGAGTTGACTGCATGGTCCCAGCCAAATTTTTTTTTTCTTTTGGACAAACAAAATGAAAAAATCATAATCAAAACCACCCTGAGCCAAAAAGTGCAACCTCCATAGAGCAAGCAGAACAGCATCTCAAGTGATTTGATTTGGTCTTGTCATGCACAGTTGGCAAGAGCATTTCTGGTATAGCTGCAACCTAACCATGTCCCTTTAAGACCAACTTTATCTCGATGAAACAAAAGACAAGGTTTTGCACTGTAGAGCAGATCAAAGCTCCTGCAGCCTTAGTTGGAGTCCATAATGACGGCAGTCTTCCAGCTGTACACTCTGAGCTGAAAACTACCTTTCCTCCCCTTTTGCAGCCTGTGTGGTTCTGATTGCTGGCAGTTCTCTAATACAGCTTTAATCTGAGCAGTTGAGGCTGGTCCCACCTTACCTTCAGACGTCTTGCGGAGGACTCCTGTTACCCGTTTGGTACCCAAAAGCTACACCCACCATGAGAAGTCACTTATTTTTTAAAAGGCAATGATAGATTACCGTCTCTAGTTCTAATGGAAAAATTATACTGCAATGCAACTTTATAATAAATTGTTCATATATTCATAATTCCGTGGCAATCCCAAATTGGAGGATGGATCTGTTAAAGGTATATATTAGTCTAGATTTTTTCTTATTGTAAATACTGTAATTTTATAATACTGTCAATATTTTATTAACTTAGAAATATTTAACAGAGTTTAATCTATTGTAGTTGATTTATTTATAAGTTTATGTTGCAGCCAATATTGAACTGCATTCTAATGTAAGATTAACTTTCAGCATGTGAACACTGATTTAATCTATCATTGGAAAGATTGAAAATAAGGAAAAATTTCACTCTCAATCTGTAATATTTATCCCCCGATCAGCAGTTCAGAGTTTTTAATGAAACAGTACAAGATTTCAAAAGCTCATGAACTGCAGTTGGATCGTGTCGTTTGAAAACTTGAGTTTTGAAATGTATCTGGCTTTTTCACCCTGTTGGCAGTGAATAAGATCGCTTCAGTACCTGAACTTTAAAGTACAGAAGTCTTTATTTTGAGCAAAGGGACACTCTCAGATTAACATTAGGTTCTTGTTTTAAGGGAAGAAAAAAAAAAGCAAAACTCACCTCCCCAGCACCCGTGTTAATTCCATCTCAATCACAAGGAAAAAACATTTTTTCTGCTGGCTTGCTAATTGGCTCAAAGCGTTCCTGGAGCTGTGCTTGCAGGTGAGCTGCAGCCGGGGGCTCCCACTGCTCCAGGCGCAGGCTGGGGCCCTTCCCCAGGTGTGCAGCTGCACACTGCGGCCTCGCAGGGGCAGATCCGGTCTCTGGCACTGCTTATAACCATTGTCAAGGTGGATGAAAGTGCGTAAAATTTACCCTTTGTTAGGCTGAAGTTTCTCTTCACAAATTTGCTTTTTTTTTTCCCCCACATACATCTCTCTTTTAGCCTGACAGTGTCCCTTTAACAGTACAAAGATGTTTACTTTCTCTAAAAAACTATTACAAGTGACTTTGAGACAGAGGCGAACTCATCTGTAATATGTTTGCGACATAACTTGCATAAAGATATCAAAAAACATAAGGGGTTTTCATGGGAGTTGGTTTTTTTTTTGAGTGTAAAAGTTAATCTTTATTAGAGATGTGCCAATCTATACTGCTTTATTGTAGTGTTGTTACACTTAGGCATTTCAGTTAACTTACAAATATATACTGTAACAGTATACTTTGTACAGATTTATTTAAAATTTATTTGAAAACTGAAATAAATTAGGCAGAAAATAAAGATATTTATTTTTCATTTGACAATGTAAGAAGGTATCATTCTTTTGGTTTTAGTGCACTGGTGTACCAAGCCTCGGAACCACTGTTTTCTTCAGTTCCTAGTATGCTTTCCAGACACTGTGGATATGTGTGTGTGTACTGTTATGCTTCTAACTAAATGCCAACAACGGAGTTCATTGCTTTTATACATCCCAAAGAAAAGCTCTCCACCATTCACTTTCTGTTTTCTGATGAAAAGATGCATGTTTTTGAACAGTGTCATTACAAGTTCCGCCACCCCACTTTCACATCAGCTTATGCCAGTGCCAGGATGGGAGGATTTGCCTGCCCAGTGACTTCCCCAGTACACCACAGCCAGCAGTGGCATCAGCAGGGAGCAGTTCGAATGCGTGTCCTTTGGGCTTTACGTAAAGCAAACGCAGAACAAGAAAAATCAAGACGTTAAATTCGTTAGAAAACAAATTCCTCGTTGTACAGTAGTATGGAAGTCAACCTGCCATTCATAATAGAGTCTTATTTTTTTGAATGATCTATTTAAAAGAACAGCAAGCATTGTATTTGCTAGTAAAGCTGAACTGTTTACATGGAATTACTAAATAAATTATTTGATCTAAAATGGCTCTCATCAGTGCTGATTTTTAATGCTGAAAATTAATTTTGGCAGACGCTCATTTAGTTTGTGCTGTTCTTTAAGATCTCCCAAAAAAAATTTTTAATGCATCTTTTTGTTTTAAATTAGGTTCTGAGGAAGACGCAAAACATGCATTTTCCTGGGAGGTGTGACAGGAGCACTCCCAGAGGTTTTCCAGCACTCTGCACATCACCACGCTGCCCTCACTGTCCCAAGCTAACGATCCTATTGCAGAAGCAGAGCAGAGCCTGCGGGCTGAGAGCCCTGCAGCAGCAGCACTGCGTGGCTGCCATTCTCCCTGCTCTGAGTCCCATCAGAGAATCACAGAATCATAGGACAGCCTGGGTGGAAAAGGACCACGATGCTCATCTCGTTGCAACCCCCGGCTACGTGCAGGTCGCCAACCAGCAGAGCAGGCTGCCCAGAGCCACATCCAGCCTGGCCTTGAGTGCCATCTTTTATCTTGCGGATAGATAGGTATTTTTTGAGTAGAAAGTGATGGCCGAGTGGCACAACTCCGTCCTGCAGGGCAGTCATACCCAGCTCTGGCAGGCTGAGCACACGGCACGTGGTCTGGTTCGTTTTTCAGCCGCAGGAAAGCCCCGCGCCCCGGGCTCCAGGCCCCGTCTGCAGGCTGCTCTGTGCAGCCGGGCTGAACGCGGGCCGTGGGCGCGGCTCAAGGCCTGGTGCCCCCAGTGCGGCTCCCCGCCGTCGGAGGCCCGGCAGCCGCAGAGGGTCCTGGAGCCGGGCCTGGCGCAGGGGAGCCAGCTGGCACGGCAGAGAAAGGCCTGCGCTGCCCCGCGGCCCGGCAAGGCCTGGCGCACGGAGCGGCCTTGCAGGGGGCGCAGCCCAGCCCTGGCACCCGGCCTGCCCGAGGGCACGTGCCCGGCGCTGGCGGCCGGTCAGCAGCTGCGGGAGGGGATAGCCTGGTGAAGACCGAGGCAGAAGTAGCGGCAGTCCTTGCAGATGCAGAGTCTGGCCACACCGTGTCCCCATTTAAGCACAGCATGCGTTTGTTCTTTATTAGGAGCTGAAAACTGAAAAAAATGAGAGTACAAATAATGCAATCTATCCCGTATTTCTCATTTGCCAGGCTTCCTTGAACAGCATGCTAAGGCACGCGATGTTTAATTCAATGCTGTCAGCGCTAGGTTCCTGCTTAGAAAACCTATCTGGCATTTACACTGAACACCATTTGAAATGCTTTCAGAAATGGATGTTACGCTTCATATCCAGGGCAGGATTCCCATCCTCCTCAAGGTGTGCTCGTGCACAGGCTGCTCCCCGCTGTCCCTGTGTTCGCAGGGATCGGGACTCAGCTTGGGAGCAGCAGACCCCCACCCAGCTCCCTGCAGAGCAGGGCTCCAGCTCATCACAGCCTGGGCTCCCCAGGGGCTCTGCCAATAGCACAGCACGTTGTGCATTCTGCTGCTTCAACAGCAAGTCATTCTGCCCTCCACTTCTTTTTCTGTATGGAATATTTATGTGCATCTTTTCCTTATAGGAGGAATAGCGTGTGTGGTTTTGAGTAGTATGTTCCTGGTAGTTTGCTTTCTGCTTTGGGGAAACACGCTGATAAAATGGCTACGCTGGTGTGAGTCACACCAGGAATCTTATCTGGGACAGAGGTTTCTCCAAGCTGACACCTAACAGCACTGACCAATGGACACTGCTTCAGAAGTTACAATCAGATGTTCTCTACCTTGGTGAGATGCAAAGCCCTTTTTCGGAGGGAAAAAAATTATCCAGATTAGCATTACCTCTCCCCCCTTCATCTCCACCTCTCTCCTTCTTGAGAGGAATTACAAATATAGCTCAGGAAATGATTTAACCTGCTGCTGAGCCTCACAGCCGTAACAGTGCTGTAACACAGGGACCAGCAAAGTCTATAGGGCTCCTGTGACATGCCCACAGCTCCAGCCCCACTCTCTCTGGTGATTCTGTTCTCATTTTAAAACAAAATGCAGATTGAAACATCAGGTAGTGATCATAAACTTGCATTTTCAGCAATTGCTCTCATTCATTTTTCACTGATAGAGTGGTGCTTGAGTAATTTTGAACATTCTCATATGGCTCATCTTGCCCATCTTGAAACTCACTGGTTTTTCCTAACATGACTGAATGATAGAATCATTAAATCACGGAATAGCCTGAGCTGGAAGGGTTCTGTGAGGAACATCAAGTTCAACACCTGAGTGAGTCCATACAGGGCAACTTGAGAGTTAAACCATGCATCTATAAGCATTGGCCAAATGCTTCTGTAACTTCACCTCAACTGCCTTCACTCTGGGACCTCAGCTGCTCCTCCAACACCTTGCCCTTAGAGCCTTCCGTGTCTTTGTAGCCCTCCTTTGGCTGCTCTTTAAGAGACTTATGGGCATCCAAACCTGCACACAGTACTCACAGACAGCGAGACTGCATCACGGCTGGGCAGAGCAGGCCAATCACACCTTTGGCCCAGTTAGCTACAATGAGCTTCATGCATGTCCAGGGTAGGGTTGGCCCTTTTGGCCACCAGAACACACTGCTGACTCATACTGAGCTTATCATTAACCTAAATGCCCAGATCCCTTTCTGCAGGGCTGCTTTCCACACACGTCTCCCAACCTGTACATACATCCAGGGTTACACTGTCCCAGGTGCGGAATCTAATATTTGTTCTTGAAATTCATATGTGTGATGATTGCCCAGAGCTCTAATCTATCACTGTCTCTCTGTAAGGCCTCTCTACCCTCAAGGGAATTGACAGCTCCTTCTAAGTTAGTATCACCCACAAACTTAGCGTGCGCTCAGTCAAAGCTTCCAACCAAAGCAATTCCTTTGCATTGGCTTTTAGGCATCTGCAGAAAGCCTGGTATCGTTGCTGGGAAGTGGTTCAAGTAGGTTAGTCAAGAATAGCTACCACAGGGTGGCATTCTTTGACACAGGAAACCAGAGCAGGTGCTTCTGTTATCACCTTCAACACTGCTCGCATGGAAAGACAACTGAAACATCAACTGGTATCTCCTCAGTGGTGCCTTGTAGGCATTTGGGACAGAGACTACTCTTGATTTCAAGAAATCATAGAATCATAGAATGGTTTTGGTTGGAAGGAATATTAAAGACCATCTAGTTCCACCTCCTGCCAGAGGCAGGGGTACCTCACACTAGAACAGATTGCCCAAAGCTCTATTCCAACGCTTGCAGGGAGGAGGTACCTGGGCCACCTAGTCCAGTGCCTCACCACCGTGAAGAATTTTTATTTATATCTTAAATAAATCTATTAGCATAAAACCATTATCCCTTATCCCATGACTACATACTTTTGTGAAAAATCCCTCTCCAGCTTTCTTGCAGGCTCCTTTAGGTAGTGACAGGCTGCTTTGGGGTCTTCTCAGCACTTTCTATTCTCCAGACCAAGCAACTCCAACTCTTAGAACTTCTCTTCACATAGAGATGCTCCAGCCTTCTGATGATCTTCGTGGCCTCCTTCAGACTCACTCCAACAATTCCATGTCTTTTTTCATGGCCTCAGAGCTCTATGCAGTTCTCCACATGGGGTCCCATGAGAGTGGGACAGTCCCCTTCCTCACCCTGCTGGCCACCCCTCTGTTGGCTTTCCAGGCTGCAAGAGCACACCGCCAACTCACATTGAGGTGCTCATTAACCAGCACCTCAAGTCATTCTCCTCAGGGCTGCTCTCGGTGCATTCTCCACCCAGCCTGCATTTGTGCTTGGGATTGCACTGACTCAGGCGTGGCACCTTGCACCTGGCCTTAAGAAACTTCATGAGGTTTGCACGAGCCCACCTCTTAAGCCTCTTGAGGCATAGCATACGATCTATGGCATCCCTCCCATACTGCAGTACATGTTGATCCCACCATAATTGCAATAAGAAGGCATAGATATGAACTTATTCCAGCTCCAAACAGCTTCCTCTTTAACCCAGAAGAGCATTATAGCTGTAAAGACATAATTTATTTCACTTCAGATTTATTTTTCCAAGTTTTAAATGTGGAGATGCTGAAAATGGGAAAGAGAGGCACTTAAACGGCAGAAGGAACACTGACAATAACATCAAATAATTGTTCAGGTGGGAAACCAACATGACGTTTGTTGCAGCCACTCGCATCAGGGATGGGAGAGACTTGTCTCTTACTGTGTTTGACTTTACAACTTACCCAGAGTTCGAGCTGGCCCGTGAATGAAATGCCATTTCACACATGGAAAGTGATTTCTGCTCTTGGGCAAGGAGGGAGGGAATGGGATGCCTCACAAGCTGCTGCTCTGCGCATCCCAGACGAGCTGGTGCACAGGTGCCTGCCCCAGCTCCTGACCAGCATGCAGCTGCAGGCAGCGCACTGCCACCTTCCTGCTGCTGGGAGCGGTAGGAAGGGGCTGTCTTTGCACTGCAGTACAGCAAAAGCACATGGATGGCACTCGCTGTGGGCACACGGTGCTGACAGACACCTGGAAGACCTTGACCCACAATACAGATGACAGAAGAGAGCAAGACGGGCAGGGGAAGGGGAATTGCTGGTTCTGAATGAGGAAGCCCAGTTCCTCTTCCCTGTGGACACTTGACTTCCCTGTACTGATGTGTCTCCTTTAGCTAGATTGTAGCACTACACCCTGCCTGGCTCCCCAGTGGGAGGAACAAACACTGCCACCATTGACCAGGCAAGCAGAATTTTACTAAACAGGCAGTTCTCAGAGTAGGAGAGTGCCGGAAGCTCCATCTCCTTTGCTCTGCCAGGTGAGATGAACAGCTGCAGCTGCAAACTTCATCCATATCTTTTCCTCCCTGGCCCCAGCAGGATCTTCCCACTATAGTGACAGGTGGGAGAAAGCCTGGGGCCTGCCCTGCTGCCAGGCACCCATGCTTTTTCCCATCCCGGAACAGCAAGGAATCATTCAAGAAATACAGAGATACAAACATTTAATAAGGATGAATTAGTAAACTAAATATTGCTTTAATGTGATCTACGTACAAAATGATTTTTCACTTTGTTACCCTTCTGCACACCTACCAGCAGGGAAAGAAAAAAAAAAAAAAGAGAGAGAGAGAGAGAAAGAAAAAGAAAAAAATTGACAGTATTTCTATTAATTTAATAAAAGCTTGCAGTATTATGACCTTCCATAAACATCTTTCAAGGTATTGACACATGACATACTGGGAAACTTCGGTGCAGAAAGTAGAGCTGACCTGAGCTTCTCTACAGGTACTGTCATAAAAGAGGCTCTGGCAGCAGATGAATCTTGCAGCCCGCCCGAGGTGGTATGAAATCTATGGCTTTTCCATTCCTTAAACTAAAGATGCATCAAAATATTGGAACAGCAAAATATACCTGAGAGGCGAGAGGCGAGCAGCACCACTAATTCTCTCAGTAAATGAATGACCTGTTTGGAGCCTGCCTTTGAGTCCTGTGAGTCCTGTAGCCAGAGGACTGCCCACATGCACCCTTGGCCACGCTATTCCTTTCTAAAGCGGACTGAGCTAGGGCTCAAGGAACCCATGGAGAGCTCTGGGGTGATATGACAGATTGCCTGGTCCATTCTCCTGAGGCAAATGTGGGCACACAGCCATTGGAGGACGGATGAGCCAAGGCACTGCCAGTACTCCCAGCAAAGCCTGGCACTGCTGGGGAGAATGTGTGGCAACAACTACTGTCAGTCTGACTGACCTCTGTCAGTCTTAAGGCCATCAGAACTTGTTGCCAATGCATTGCACAAACCTGGTACCTCCCTTGGCCAGGATGAGAGATGCCAAGGAACAGCCAGGGAGGAGACCTCAGCTCCAACTTGTGACCTGCCCTCAAATGATTAATATCCCAGTGTCACAGAACTGGGAGGATGCTGGGCAGGGTCTCCTGAGCTCTGCTGTCCTTCTTGCAGATTTGTTCCCTACAAGCAATTATTTTTGTCCTTTGCAGTTAAGGGAATCCCAGATGTAGGAGTGGCTTGAAAGGGAGAACCCAGTTTTCCAGAGATGAGTTAAGGAACCAGGTGAAGAATAAATGACCAGCTTTATTTTCAATTCACATCACAGCTGTGCCCAGTGAAGCATTTCATGTGTCCAGGTGTCCTGGATTCACTTCTAAGTCTATGTTTGGCAGCAGCCCAGTCCTGCAAAGACATGCAATTCAGGCTGTTTGTCAAATGAACAAACCTGTGTCAAGTAACAAATTCCAGTCTGTGCCATGTGTACTCTTGTCTGAGTCAAGCTCTTCCTTGCAAGTTGTTAGAAAAGATGCATCCTGAGTCCCGGCAATGGGTAACTAGACAGTATGAAACAGATCCTGGGCTGAGACAGCAAAAGGCTGCCCAGTGTGATCTCACTGTGGCAAAGATGGGGTACAGAAGAGCCCTGCCCCTGATACCTCCACAGCTGGTCCTGCCTGGGGGTCAGCTACAGTTGGCATAGTGCCTGCTACTTCTCTGCTTCCTCCAGCTAGCACCAAGCCTCCAAGTCACCTCCTCTGTGGGGACACAGACTTTGTCCAGGCCCCAACCAGCTGCTGATGCTGCACTGGGTGCCACAGTCATTTCTGACTGCCTGTAGAGCTGGACCTGGATGAAGGCATCCAAGGCAATATTGCTTGGTAAAGCAGGATGTGCTGGTGCAGATTGCAGCCTCTTGGCAGAGCTGTGCCAGAGGAAGAGGAGGATGATGAAGGCAGTGCTGTGGGAGCTGTGTTTCCACTGCACCCCCCTTTGGTGCAGAGCTGGGCCAGTGCTCTAGGTTCAGAGTAGAAGTCTGACTTTTGGGCTCTTCTGCCTTTCAGCTATGCACCCTAAGGCCGTTCTCCCCAGACTGATCCTTGACATGAAATGGGAACCAATGATCCAGAAAAATTTAGACCATCTGTCTAGCAGCACAACATCAGAGCTCTCTCAGATCATTCATCCATGTGAGCTTTCAAAAGACCTGCTCATCTGGGCAAAGTCGAGTTGGCTACAATTTTTTTAATGACACTGCTATTTGGAAGAGAACAACTCATTGCTTCCTGTGCATGTCCAGCCAGTTGGCTTCAACCTCAGGTAAGACATTCATAGTTGCTATTTACAGAATGGAAACAGAGGCATAACAAGGAACCTCCACTTTGGGTTCCTAAGGCAGATGGTCAAAGAAAAGGAAAGAAAACCTGAAAGGTGCTAAGCCTCATCTGGGAGGTTAGAGGAAATAGAAGTAACCTGGGACTTTGGTGCTCAGAAACATCACAAAGAGATGCGTTGTGAGGCTGAGCGCATCCTGGTCTGAACAGTGACAACATACAGGCTTCCTGCCCTCCCCTCACAGCCCTGCTCTGGGCAGTGAGCTGCTGGATGCTTTTGTCTGCTCTGACCATCCTCCCTTTATCTTTTCTATAGACCTTTTTTTTTTTTTTTTTTTTTTTTTTTTTTTGTGTGTGTGTGTGTGTGTGTGTATTTTAAAGCTTTTTCTCAATTTTCAACATCTCTAAAGAAGTGAAGCCAAACTGTTTTCTGCTTTTAAACATATTTGCTAGGCATCAGACCACCTTTGACAAATCAAACATTCAAATCTTTTCAAAGCTCAAATACAGCTGAAGCACAATGGATTTCAGCAGCTCCTAGGCAGTCCTGAGCTCTTGTTCTTCCGACAGAACATATAAACCCAGACAGTAGTGTCTAAACGTGACATGTCTGCACCTGGTTTCCCAACACCTCTCAGGAGATGCAGAGCCTCCTTTTTGCTCCTCAGAAACCTTTGTCTGAAGAGATTTTTGGTGCTTGAAGACTGCAAATAGGGCAATTGCTTCAGCCATTGTTCCCCCAGCAAAATGACTCCAGTGCATGAGATGCACTCTTATTTCTGTCCAGATCTTACACCTATCCCAAGTACATGTAATGGTCATGAGATTACACAAAATGCTCATCTGTTTAAATAATTCCCAGAGAATAGCGCAAACAAACATTACAGAATTTATGTGTCATGCAATCAGGTTCCAAACCTGGAGAAAAGGAAGTGATGACTCACCTATACAGTCTTTCAGGCTAATTGACTATGAAATCTGTGATCTTAGTTGATAGTGTCATAGTGCTTGAACTGGTATTCACAAAAACCTGGGGCTCGGCCCTGCTTTCTGCAGTCTCCAAGGAAGACTGGGGCAGATTTACTTAGAGCTATGCTGGAGGACTCCAAAGCAGAGGTGATTAGACTTGACTGTAATGGTTTAACCGTTACAATGGCTGTTCCCTTCGTGCTATGCCATCAGATGGCACTTCAGCCACACTCACAGCTTACCCAAACACGTGTACCATGGCTGTGAGCATAATGCTTGAAGACAACAGGGAGGAGGTGGTTGCAGGAGAAGTGGAGGCTTATGGTGGCACGTCTCTTTGTGATTCAGCTTTCCCTGATGACTTGCTTAAGTCACCTGAGGAATCATTTGAGGGTTTCTTACACTCCCCTTCTCCAGAAGCTCTGCAGAGGGAATGCTGAAATGTACATTATTTGCATGTTGGTTTTTCAGATCCTTCCCTATTGGGCTCCTCTCCAGTCCTCCGGGGCTTCCTTGTGGGAAGTAGGGTGTCTCTCCCAAGTCCATCCCGTCTCTATCGCTGCCAATCCATCTTGATCTTTTCCAGAGGGTAAGACTGCTTCTGGAAACGTGACCGTCCAGTAAGACCTCCCTTTACCGATTCCCTGCGGGATTTAACTTGAGTCCTGTTGTGCCTGAGAAGCAGCAGCAATGGGGAGGACTGTCTACCACTGTTCTTGGTAACCTGGTCCTGGGAGAGAGCCAAAACTACGCAGGCAGTGGTACAGCACACCCAGTACCAAAAATCAGGGAAACTTCAAGAAAGCAGAAAGGTCCCCTGTGAATGAGAATAGCTACAGATAGGCCCTCTGAGACAACAGGATGCAGCCCCAAAATGATCCTGTCTTTGCTGCTGAGACTAGTGGAGGTGGCCTGGGATAAATAGTTGTTGTCTTGTGGGGCCCAGCACCCAGCGCTGTGTGCCAAGGACAAGGCACTGTCAAAAGAAACACTAATTAGTGTTAATTGCAGCCAGTCAGGCAAACCAAAGAGCAGGAAGGAACCTAGGCCTGGTGAAGCCAGCCCCAGTCACAGAATCGTCGAATAGTTTGGGTTGGAAGAGACCTTAAAGATCACTTAGTGCCACTTCTTGCACAGGTGAGGACAGGCAGGCTGCCCAGCCGCAGCAAGGAGGCATTTGTGTGACGGATGATGGCAGGAGAACCCCAACGACGGGGCCACAATGTCTCTACCCATCCTTCCCATGTCCCATCCAGACAGAAGTGCCTACATGCTGGAGAGTGTGTACAGCTCTGCACAAGCTGCTAGCCTTGCAATCAGTCTCTATTTCCAGAAAGGTTTGTGTGCTTCAGATTGGGAGACTGCTGCAAAGCATAGGGTGGCTTGTTGATCTTCCATGGGATTCTGACTACTTCAGAAGCAGTAGAAACTGGGTGAGATATTGGGAGATGGCACGTCCCAAAGCAAGCCTCCCTACCAAATGCTCCCTACCTCCTGGGCCACACTCTGGCTTGATGCACATGGGCCACCTGTCATAGAGAGGTTAAATCCATCTTCTTCAGCTATCTGAGGAAGAAAATAGTAGCATTACCAACACCAGTGCCCAGCATCTGCTTTCTGTTTTCTGCAGTTTCCAGAAAGGCCATGTTGCCTTCAGTTGTCCATCACCTATATCTGTAGCACTTTCAGCTTTAGCTCCTTTTGCCTCAGAATCCTTACAAGCTCAGTGTGCCCTGAGCAGATCACTGAGCTTAGAACCAAGAACTGCAGCATGAGCTGGGTCAAACACTACAGCCCACTGGCGAGCCCCAGGGTGCCTCCCTGGGACAATTATGTGATGAATGGGGAGTTTTGGCTTCTTTCAGAGAGCAATATGAAGATTTTTCTCTTTCGTTCTTTTAATGTGACTCTTCATCAGCAAGTCTGTCCTCAAATCTGCAGACATTATTTGGTACACAGATCCTGATGGGTACTGAGGAGCAATGAGAACTGAGTTTGAAATCTCGCCCCTTTCCTTTCTTCCTTACACATTCCACACAGTTTCTCCTGGAAGACAGATAATATTTCTCTCTCTGCACACTCTGGAATAAAAAGCAGAGCACAGATACACAGACAGGCATCACAGTGGCTGCTGAGCCAGGATCCATCCCCCAGCTCTCAGAGAGACAGCAGAGCACGGACTGGGACATCCGCCTGGCCCTGGGCTCCTGCTGCATGGCTGAGAGCACGCAGGATATGTGCACTGTGAGCAGGATGGAGGAGCAAAACCTTTCCCTCTCTGCCAGCCCTTGTGGCCC
The DNA here is from genome assembly GCF_019232065.1 of Centrocercus urophasianus. Lineage (NCBI taxonomy): Eukaryota > Metazoa > Chordata > Aves > Galliformes > Phasianidae > Centrocercus > Centrocercus urophasianus. The sequence continues at coordinate 241,779 of NW_024885200.1, read as the reverse complement.
CCCCACAGCCTAACTGTGCATTGCTCATTTTTTGATAGACTACGTGGGGTGGAGACCCACTGGAAGACCTTTCTGAAAAGGTCTGGAAGGAAAGCTCAATCTTCTTGCCTTGCTAGTAAATTCCCATTCATGCATGGTTTCTCAAATGCCTTTTGAGTGCTTTCCTTTACTCTCTGTGCCAGCAATGATTCAGGCTTGGAAGGGCATTGTCAGGCAATCCGGTGCTGGTCTCGCTAGGAGACGCCATGTGTTCAGCAAGAGCAATAACGAAGTGCCCTCTGGTGGAAACTCCTTATGTTACTTATTATCTTAGCTGGGGGTATCCCGCTCTTATTTCTGCTCAACATCCCCTGCCAAACCTCCCCTGGATCTTTGCTGGGACGTCTGCGTTCTGGTGCCAGTGCAGCTCCTGCTCTGCCAGGTCCATGCACTACGGGCACCTCACATCCTGCTTTGCTACCCGTTTCTGCAGCAGACTTCAGTGTGTCTCTGATCCCACGTCTGCTGTCGGCCATTACAGCACCATGAGCTGGGAGCTCAGCTCAGATTGCTGCCCACATTTCAGCACACCTGCACAGTACTGCCCAGCAGCTCTCTGTTGAACGAAAGCTGCTGCAGCTGAGCGTGCTCAGAGCATGTCATCCCCAGCCCCTCCCCACTGACATTTGTATTTCTCAGCCAATTTTTGCAAAATTTTGCACGTGGCAGATGTCAGGTAATTAACTTCCTCTACACTGCATTAAAAGTGGTGTCCAGGCAGGAGGGTGAAATCATTGCTCCTCCACCGCTATGGAGAGACTGCAGTGAAAGCTTAGCTGCAGCACAAGCCCTTGGAGACACCACGGGAAACTGTTTTATAACCCTGCTTTCCCCAAAACTCCTTTCACAACGTGCTGCTCTGTTTATTCTGAACAGAATATCTTACAGAGGCATTACTTTAGAACAAACAACACTGGAGATGTCTGCATAATGGCTTTGTTGGCTCTGGAACGAGAGGATATTAAAGAAAATCAAACTGGTTCGTCCAAAATAAGATTAAAATTAGCTTGACAACTTGCTTAAACATGAAAACATTTCTAGTCACTGGTCATGCTACCCAGTGTGATCCTGATGCGCTCACCCATTCGGTTCTGCTCTGCTCAGAAAGGGAGGAAGCTGTGGAGAACTGCAAAGCAAAAGTGAGTCTAAACTGGGATCTCCCCAGGTGTCACAGGATGTGCCACTGTGGCATCCCACAGACCTGGGGCAGACATGCCAAGGCACTGCAGTGGGATGTAGAGAAGGCACGGCAGTGAGATGCCACAGGAGCTGTCACAGAGGAAGGGGGAGTTTGGGCACACACAGCTTCAGGGAACACAGTGCTGGAGGGGATCTCTGCCTGAAGGCCCAGCCCTGCCTTTCCACCCACCTCCATGCTGCTGTTCAAACTTCATAGTCTCAAACCCTCACATGCATGTCCCCTCTTCTATGCAGAAACTGCCTCAGCACCCTGCTCGGCTTGCTGCCAGACAGTGCTGGTCAGCAGAGCAGCTCGAGATGAGGGCATGCGGCCCTCTGATCCCTGTTCCAGAGGTGCAGAGCTGCTCTCACTGTGCCGATTGTATAGCTAGGTTATTATAAATAGCTTTAACAGCAAAAGGAGAGTGACCCATCATATTTGGCAAAAACTCAGCTTTGCCAAAGCATTAATTCCACAGGAAGGACTTGGCTGGATGAAGGCTTTTAAATTAGAGGCAAAACTGACAGTGGCTTGTTTCTGTTTATGCTGTTCCTGGCACTCAGACAAGATGCTCATATAAAATGCGTGCAAATTAAAAATCAGCACCAAGACTGTGAAATGATGTTGCCTGAAGCTGACCCCTTTAATTTGTATTTCAGCCAGCTAAACAAATATTCTGTATCTCACAGGAGCAGCTCAGCACACAGCAGTTTTGAAAAATCCAAAGTAGTTGTGTAGCTGTATAAATACAGACCAAAGAAGATATTTATGTACTGATCATTTCTCCTGGCCTGTACAATAAATCAGTTAATCCTGCAAACTGTCAGACACTTTACTTGTTCTTCCGTGGTCAAGTTCAGCCCAGGTGTTCATTAGCCAGGGCAATGGACACAGCTCATACCATACACCTTGGTACCTACACAGTGGAAGCTCATAATGCAACATAATAAGTGTACGTGGTCAGTGTCTTGGTCAGCTTCAAGACCAGCAAAGGAAGCAGCTCTGAAACTTTCCAGTACAGCATAGTCAGTACAACAGTCAGTACAGCATAGCAGGGAACCTCTCTTAGGTTTTCTAATCACAGCCCTTTGATGAATGGACACCAAGTAGCATATGCTCAGTTGGCCTACTCTGTCTTTCCTGCTCCAAAACTCATCCTGTCCTTTCTGTGAAGTCTCAGAATCACCAAACCAGAGAATCAAAGAATGGCTGAGGCTGGCAGGGACACCTGAGTCTATCTTCTCCAACACCTGCTCAAGCAATGCCACCCAGAGCAGCGCTCAGGGCCATGTCCAGGATGCTTTTGAATATCCCTAAGGAAGGGATTCCATTCCAACCTGTGCCACTGCTGAGACACTCTCACATTAAATAAGTCCTTTCTTAAGTTCAATGGGAATGTCTTGTGTTCCAATTTGTGCCTATTGCACCTTGTCTGGGCATTGGGCACCATGAAGTAGAGCCTGGCTCTGTCCTCTTTGCACCTGCCTTCAGGTGTTTATAGACAGTGATGAGATCCGTCTGAGCCATCTCTTTTCCAGGATCAACCGTCCCATCTCTCAGCCTTTCCTTGAGGGGAAGTGCTCCAGCCCCTTCATCACCCTCACGGCCCTTCGTTAGCCTCTCTCCAGTAGCCCCACATCTGTCCTGGGCAGCCCAGAACTGGAGCCAGCTCTCCAGCTGTGGCCTCACAGGAGCTGAGCAGAGGGGCAGCACCACCTCCCTCCCCTGCTGGCAGCACCAGGCCTAACGCAGCCCGGGACACCTTTGGCCCTTGCAGCACAGGCGCACTGTTGACTCGTATTCACCTCAGGGTCCCCCCGCACCCCCAGGCCTTCCCTGCCAGGCTGCTTCCAGCCGGGTGCCCCACCGTGTCCTGGGGCCTGGGCTTGTTCCCCCCAGGGAGGGCTCTGCCCTCCCCCTTCCTGAGCTGCAGGAGCTTTGTGGCAGCCCATGGCTCCAGCCTGCCCGGGGCTCTCTGGACGGGGACACAATCTTTTCCTCAGTCTTCCTTTCATTATGATGTTCTTGGAGTAGCCCTTCTCAACATCCCTGTTCAGATTCATCTCTGCTAGGGCTTTAGCCTTCCTAACTTCATCCCTGGGTGCTCAGACAGTGTCTCAGTGTTCCGCCCAGGCTCTTTGTTCTTTCTTCTACGACTGTTCATCTCTGTAGCCTTCCTGGCACTTCTGCCTGACTTCCTGTTCTTAGGGATGGATCACTTTTGAGCTTGGAGGAGGTGACCCTCAGACATGAACCAGCTTGCTTGGGTCCCTCTGCCTTATCCGAGCAGACTCTTCTAAGCAGACCCTCAGAGGCCAAAGTCTGCTACCCAGACATCCAGGGTTGTGAGCTTACTGTGTGCCCTTCTCTTTCCCCTTAGCGTCTTGAAGTCCATGATCCATGTCTAATGCTCTTCTGACCTTCAAATTGAGGACTGAAGGACTTCCAACACCTTCCCCCATCTGTCCCTAGCACCCAGACAGTGTATTTCTTCTCCAGTCAGCACTGGACCCTCCACATCTTCTCCCTTGAACCTGAGGGTTGTTTTCAGACATCTCACTTCATGTTGATTGGAACTGAGTTTTTCCTTCTGTTAACTAATCTGGAGACCAAGTATTTCACTCGGTCACATCCTGCAGTCTGTGCCTGCTGCTCCCCAGGTTGGCTTTAGCTCTGTTTGAAGGAGGTTCTCAAAAGCAGACTTCACCCAGCTCCTTACAAACTGGGATGTGCCCCTGAAAGCAGCAAGCTGGTTTTGCCCTGCAGTGAAAGCTACAGAGAGCTGTTGTGGAGTGTGATCCTTGGTTTTCAGGATGAGAACATACTGTAATTAAGGAGATCAGGGGAAGTCTGGTTAGGCAGAAGTTGCATATCAATGTGAAGTGCTGCACTGACATCCCATTTCACAGTTTGCTTTGTAGTTTTTCCACTCTGAGACAGACACTTGATTAGATTTGTCACTGCTAATGCACATATCTGTAGGAATCAGAATGCACAACACACAGCTGTCTTATAGCCTATAAAACCTGTTTAATGGGTGTCAGGTATGTAAACAATTGATCTTAAACTCTGCAGCTCCTGGCAAGCACCAAAGCTCGGCCACCTCCTTCAAGAAGCTGTTTAAAAGACATTCATGCCCTGGTGGGCTCCCAGGTTCCCAAACCTTATTCAGCAACCAGCAGAAGCAGTGGCACAGCCAGTACTCGGACTGATTTTCACTGTTCCTATCCTTGCCCAGAATTACAGGTCCCCTTGCACTACGGGGCTTTGGACAGGTGCGGCAGCCGGTGAGTGGAACAACTGCAGTATTTCAGAAAACAGGCTGGGGACAGTGTGGTTGGGCAGGAGCAGGAATGAAACAGCCAGAAATTGTCACCATCTCCCAGCAGCCAGTGAGGTGAAGTGATGGCTCGATCCTCCAGGGCTCTGGCTTTCACAAAGCCTCCTGGGCATTTGCTGCTCCCCAAGTGAAGCCAAGCCCAATGAAGGGATGCATACTTCCATATATGAGCCCTATGGATACATCACAGGGACCTACTGGCCTTTTCTCCCAGAACTAGGGCACCGTGCTAAAGGGTGACAGCAACTGCAGAGGTCAGAAGTCTTGGCACTATGTGGATTGGAAAGCTGGAGCAAGAGGCCACAAGAACTATAAATATGCCCTTTCACAACAGAGCTTCTTTGGTCTGTGTTTTACACCTCTTCTCATTGCAAAGCAGCACGTGCCTTTCTGGAAGACTGAAATGAAACCATGGGCAGACAATCAAAAGATTGCTTTTCTGGACTCCCTGCCACACTGCAGCTCCCAAGCAATGCACCTGTCTTTGTTGCTGCACTCCTCTGAAGTTCTCTCCAACAAGATGCTGAGAGCTGTGTAGCTGATGAGGAGATGCCTGTGGGACTCCTGTCTCTCTCTGGGACTCCTTCCTCATTTGCCCTTTCTGCCAAGGCCACCAATGTGCCCCTGAACTTCACGTCTGGCCACAGCTCCATTTTCTCCCATCCCTGGATTTCGATATTGTTTCCTCTGCTCATTCCCACAGGTCCCTCCTAAAGCCCCTGTGCTGTCACAGTAAAAATGCTGTTTTTATTTCCTCCCTTAGCTGTTACACTGTTTTACATCAGCTCTCTTCATCCTTTTATACGCTTTTTTTTTTTTTTTAAACATGTAGCAATGTTCTGTAAACCATTCTAAAACACCGCAGTTCAGGGAAAATGCAATGCTCCTGGAAAGAAACTTGCATACTCACTGTTATTTTCCTCCTGAAATGCAATTTCAGTGACTCACCCTGGAACCACACTGCAGTGCACAGCCATTGTGTGGATTTTCACCCAATCTCAAGCAGTCACAATTCACTGCTCTAGTTTTTGGGCCAACTAAATCATTAGGAAAATAAATGTAAAATAAAATCCTCCTGGTAAATAGCTGGCTGGCTGAGCACACAGCCCCTTGGGATAGCAAGGGAAGAAACAGGCATTCAGTGCTTTCAATGGCTGTTTGTAACCAGTGTGACTGAGCTAGTGGGAGCTCCTGTATTTCTCTAATGAGAGCTGAACCCTTTCCATCGCTATTTCCATCCCCTCTCTCTCCTCATCTTTATATCATCAACAGTCCTTTTTCAATCATTCTTCTGCTCCCCACCTCTATCCTATCCCTTCTCTCTTCATCTCTACATCAAACCTCTCCCTTCGCATCTAAATCCCACTGCAATCACCATCCCTATCCCATCTCACCCATATGCCATCTCATCCCATTCCCATCTCATCCACATTCCCATCCCTCTACCTCTTCCATACTCATTCCATTCAATTCCTACCTCATTTCCATTTCCATCCTAACAAATCCCCATCCTTCTCTTTTGTATGAAGGCCCCAACTATCCACCACTGAAGGGAGAGGTTTCTTGTGACTTTTCCAGGGCAGATGACAGTGCCAGGTGGCCCCACAGGAGCTACTGGGGAGTGTGCACCAGGACATGGACCAGAGCTCACTTCCATGCTCTCTGCTGCCCCAAGATGAAAAGGCAGGCCCAACCCAGGGCATCACCCAGAGCACTCGGCCTCAGCCTTGCTTGCACAGTTGCTTCACTGTTCCAGAAACTGTCAGCCCACAGTCTGAGAATGCACATCCCTGGCTTTTCCAGGGCCATTCCCCACCTCCTTCCCAGTGCAGAGAGGCAAGAGCTGCTGATTTTGGTTATGACACTGGCAGGACAGCAGGAAGGACATGCGCTGCCAGTCTGGATATCCTAACTCAAACCCAGGGCACCAAAGTCCAGCATCATCCTAACACAACTTCCAGGAAAGGGCAGACCACAGCTGTGCACCAGGTGCCAAGGATGCTGCTCCCCGGGATGGTGGCCTCACCATCCCGGATCCATCTCACAGAGCCAAACTCTGCCACAGTGATTTTAATTTTGCTAGGCCCTCAGAGCCAGGCTGCTGGTCCCTGTGGGGCTGTGGGAGCAGATAGAAGACTGTCCCAGGTCCCTCTGCCCTGCTGCACTGCTCCAGAGCCTGTGTCATCCTGTGGACATGCACTTGGCAGAAGCCGTGCCCAAACACAATCCCTCCTGCTGCCTCTCTCAAGTCCCTGTTTGAGCCCAGGGAGCTGAAGCTGAGAGTCTGGAGCAGAGCAGGACAGGAGAATAAAGCTTGTAGCTCTGCCCCACTGAAGCCTGTGAGCTGGACACCAGCCTGTGCCAGAACAGAACCAAGCTCCTGGGCCAGCAGCTCAACCATCGTGGCACTGCCTGAATATATCAGAGGGTGCCAGTGCACGGCCCTGCAGAGCAAGCCTATCCCCCTCTCCTGTCCTACCGAGTTCCTCCGGCAGCTGGCCTAGAGCTGGGCAGGGGTGCCTAGGGGCTGTGTGATGCTGCAAGCACAGCCCACCCATGTAGGTTTCTCCAAAAGAAATGCCTCCTATTTATCTCCATGGGAACTACAACAGATACAAAGAGCACAAAACTACTATTTGTTAGACAAAACTCTCAGCTACAAAACAATGTTTTTCAACGTAGTCCCACTGTTAGTTGTGTATTTTTGCTAGAAATGAACAAGAGCCCGCATGTCACACTCATAAAAACCTGTACCAGTAGAGCTGACCCACACCATTCACTGGTTTCCATAAATGTTCAGCAAGCATCAATGAGTGTCAATGGGTGCAATTTTTTCAACATTTCAACAAGCATTCAGTTTCACACCTTTGCTTCATATGCACTTCCACGTCAGACGCCATTTTGTCAGACTGCCCTTCTGCTGCCATCTGTCACACGGCAACAGAATATTACGGAATACTGGTGGAAGGTCCAACCTTTACTTCCATCCCACCTCCATCCACCTCTGACATCATGGGCCTGCATAATGAAATAGGAGACATTACTTTTCGGAACCCCCATATTTTCCTGCCTCAGAAGTCCGAATGCTAGAGTCATGCCAGCTGTGCAGGACTGGGAGCAGAGCCCACTATGACGCAGGGATGTGCATGGAGCTCAGCTATGTCAGGGGCTCTGGCATCTGTTGCAGGTGTTTCTTGGCTTCCTCCTTGATAAGATACCTGTGGCCACCAGCACAACAAGGCAGAGACAACAGGCACAGTGTAACCCCTATTATGACCTGCAGCTGTCTCCAGGCTTTTCATAGCAGTGCAGGTCTGGTGAGCCCAATAAACCTCAACCAAAAGGCGTAATGAAAGTTTTGCACAGGTTTCAGGCTTCAGAACTTCACCAGCAGGCCTCTGGATGGGGCCAAGGGGTCACATATCCCACGGCTGTGCAGGATCCACAGTCTGGCATCCTCTTGATCATCTTTATATGTCAGGACCCCAATGGAAGATGCCTTCAGAACCCCCAGCAAACACAAGTCTGCATTAATTCCCTAGGAAGGGACCCCACGGGTTCCAAGATCAGCTCTCTAGAGCTGTGGGGCTCAGCTGGCTGAGCAGGTTGCCCTCAGCCTAGCCGAGTTTGGGGACCCTGAGGGCACACCAGCCTGGCCATGCAGCCTCATGCAGGTTGCTGCTGCGTGATGGGAAATGCAGGCTGCAGTGCCAGGGATGGAGGCCTGGTAGGCAGCTGGACAGTGCTTCCACATGGCAGGACATCACCGTGCTCCATGTCCTCTTGGCCATGCTTTTACCACACTCTCCACCGGCCCATGCCCTGCTGGTCCAGGGATCTCTATGACCAAGGCCCGACCACCCGGGCAGCCTCCTGCCACCAGAGAGAAATGGTGGCCCTGTCTCCACTATGAACCACAGCAGAGCCCATAGGGATCATCTGATCCCCAGGACTCTTTGCTTCTGGGAATAGCTCTTTAGCACAAAGCAGAGGTCTCTGCCACTACAGCTGGCTTCAGCTGATGGACCATCCCACTAACCCAAGTGGGACAAGGGGCTATGCCACCTAAGACCGGCCCTACGAGGGATAAAAGCACCCCAACAGATAGCAATGCTGATTAATAATAACAACATAAATAATATAATAATATAAATAATATGATAATATAAATCAGATAATATAAATGAAATAAATATAATAATAAGATAATAATAATAAAAATAAGAACAGGCTGAAAGTTGCAGAAGCCAGGCTATCCACAGGAAACCTCTCTATCTTCTGTCAGAAGTGGGGGCTGGGTATCCTCAAGGCCCAGAAGCTACAAGGTTCTGTCTGGAGCAGCCACATTCCAGGAGGATGCCTATGGCAGCTGCAATCTATTCCCACTCTGCTCTTCTGTAGAGCAGAGGCTGAGCCCCAGGCTGTGCCAGCAGGCCCAATGGGGTGCTGGCTGAACTGGCTGAGCTGCTGGGAATGTGGGAGCAGCCAACCCTGCAGAGCTCCAGTCAGCTCTTCCACGCACAAAAATCAGCTCAGCTGGCAGCCAAAGTCATCCAGACTGAGCCTTTTCTACCTCTGGGATTTTCCCCAGACTCACAGCACTTCCTAATACGATTTCAGCCTTTGACGCCTTCCTTTTGATCCCTTTCTGTGCCAGCACCTTACTCAGTAGGATGATTTCCTGGGCTGCACAACAGACCAGAAGAATGGATTTTTCATGCAGAAGCTGCCACATCTCTCCAGCATGGACAAAGCTGAGATGACCTGGGTCCCACTCCCACTGCCAGGCAGTGGAAAGTCTGTGCTGGAAACTGTGCTGGAAACTAGCACAGCACAGCCAGCCGTGAGTTTTCCCTGTGCCCTCAGGCTGCTAAGCTGTTGCTGAGGTATCTGAAAGTAAGGTCAGACTGCAGAGGGCTGGCATAGCCCTTTATTGGTAGACAGTGGTGTCTATGTGCTGTTCCATGTGATATAAATAGTGCGAGAATGAGATGTGCAAGAGGCTACAGCCAGGGAAACATTCTGGCAGGGTTTGATTTCAGCAGGTCCCATGGGCCATGGGGCAGCACAGGCAAAAGGATTGCAAGCAGATCACAAAACTGTGCTGTGAAAGCTGGTATTGCTTGAGTCAAAACCCTTTGGCTTAGTGGCACAGGGAGCTTCTAACACGGGTCACAGGGCTCCAAAGTCATGCAAACATGCAAAGATAAGAGCCCTTGGAGAGAGGAGGTCTGGTGTGGGCCATGCCCAGGTCTTCCATGACAGGGTCCAAAACCCATAATCTTTCCAGCTCTTAACAGAGAAACTGAGCAAAATCAAGGTCTGTAAAGAACTGCTGCTGAGGCACAAGCCACAGCCTGGTAACTGTTGAGTGTCTCACAAATGGCCCTGCAGAATGGGGGGTGTGCCACAGACATCCCAGCTTAGTCTCTTAGCCACACAGCAGCTTAAGGAGGGAGATAAATATTTTTCTTATTTGGTGCTGTTTTGAGTTTTGTCTTCCCTCTAGTGCTCTTGTCCTGCACCCTCAGCTGGCCTGCACTGAAGTGGGGTGGTTTGCCTAACTAATAGCAACCACTGAGACATTGTTCCCTGTAAAATTTCCTCTCTTCCCCTTTCACAGACATCATGCCATCAGCAGAACCTTGGGGAATCCAGCAGGACCGTAGGGAAACTCATGCTGAGGTCTTTCTTTGTTCAATCTCGTCTTACACCACATGTTTTCCCCAGATAACCTGGTCTCAGAGCACTGTATCCACATGGACATCTGCTGCCTTCCACACACATCAGTCTCCCAGCGGCAGGGACTGATCCAAGCTCTCCCAGGAACCTCCTGGTCTCCTGGCCAAGTGGGAATGGGTCATGGCCAGCTCACTCGTCACTCCCATAGGAGGTAGCAGATCCATGCCAGTGCTGGCCCTAACACAGCTTAGAGGCTGATTTATGGTTGCTTTGAAGTTCTTTTGCACAAGTGCAGCTGAGCAGTGCTGCTCTGCCCTATCATGCTCCAAACATCGTGCCACAGGCTGTGCAGGAGCCAGCATCAGAGCAGTGACACGGGGTCCTGATGGAGATGAGCATCCGATACCTCATTGGCAGCACCTCCTGGCCCTGTGGCATGGGCCTAAAGCACAGCGATGGCAGAGCATCCCGTCTCTGAGGCCCACAGGGACCGGGAGCACAGCGAGGACAGGGTATCCCATCCCTCATTCCCTCCACAGACCTTGTGATGTTTGCTGCCTCGCCCTGCAGCAGCCAGCACGTTCTGCAGAGCATCAACACCTCTGCTGCTGGGTACCCCCAAGGTGACATTCCTGCATGGCCTGTGCCCACCAGCAAATTCCCCTTCTCATTCTGTCTGGCTCTGCTCTGCCCGCTCCAGGCCGCGTCTGCCTCCTCTCACTGCACTGCCCAGGCTTCCTGCAGCCCCGCGCAGCCCTCAGGGCTCCCAGCACTGCTCCAGGCTCCTGGAGAAAACCACACAGCGGCCTTGTGGCCTAAACGCAGGCAAGGTTTCGCAGCCCACATCAGCTCTGCCAAACTGCCATTGATCTCTCGTGCTAGATCGGAGTCAAGCCAGCCCCTGAATGAAGTACTCTTGCAGGTTTACTGCTGCTGGTGTCTTGGTTTCCCACAGCTTGAAAGCCTCTGAAGCAGAGTCAGCAAAACTGAAACGTGTGTTACCTCACACGTGTGCTGCCCAGCACTCCCCGAGGTAAGGGGATTTCCTCCTGGCCCTGGCAGCTGCAGGATGGCTGCACCGTGCTTTTGGGGTGTGCCTGCCCAGCCCCCTGTGAGGCAACACTTGGAATGCACTGACTAGAGAGCAAGGTGATCACATTACTTTTTGGATGCAGATTCGTGAATGTGCTCTGCTGCATACCTTCCCCAGTACAAATGACGTCCCTTGAACAGCATGAGCCTTGGGGTGGCTCATAGGGGGCCTTCCTGACCTCCTATGCAAGCACTGGTGAGTTGATACCCATGTTTTTGAGGGTGACCTCTGCTCAGCCTTTTCTTGCAGACAGGAAGTCCAAGGTGGAACAAACTTCCATCAGACAGGCTGGGAGCGCAGGGAGCATTCAAGTGTCTGAGATAAAGCTCAAACATTTCTTACATTGACAGAGGAAGAAAAGAGCTATGGCTGTGGTTTTACCTTCCAGTGCAAGTCCTTGAGCCTTGGCCCTTGCCAGGGGACCCACTTTCTTTGTTAGTGACAAGCCTGGCAATGCTTTATTTCCACACACCCAAGTAAAACAGCCTTTGTACCTTGCATTCCAGCATAAATCCTGCTTGACTGGGTGGTGAGGGAGCATAAAGCAGGACCAAAAGACACTAGGTGGGATGGAGCATAGAGACCCAGGTCTTCAGGGAGACCTGATGCAGGACAGCAGCTTGGGAAGGACCCAGAGTCCTAGAGCATATGAGCAGCAGAACAGATCAGAACAGGACCAGGCTTTGAGGAAGGAGCTGTAGGTGTCCATTGTGTTCATTGCAGCTGAGTTGGACTATATGACCTTAGAAGATCCCCTCATCTCAAACAATTCTAGATATCTCCTTCTAAATCCTTGTGTCTCTCAAGCAATGGACCTGAACATTTAAACTGTCAGTCTTCAGCAGGCAAGGCAGAGAACTTTCCAGTTAGCACAGATGATGCATGAGACAGACCTTTGTCCGGGGCAGGCCCTGAGTTCCAGCACACACAGTGCAGACCTGCCAACTGTAGCCTGCATGGCAGCATTTTCATTCTGAGGTGTTTTATCAGTCTGGGTCGGCTTGCCAAGTCCACAGCACTGCTGTGTGGGAAGAGCAAAGAAGAGGGCAGGAGTGCTGGACCAGGATCTCTCCACCTGGCACTAATGCAGATACAGATGTCTCACTCCAGCCCTTCTGCCCTCCAGACCCCTCCACCAAATGTGATAGCTGGCTGGCAAAGCAGTGCGGCCGTGCCTGCAGCCTCACATTACCACCCTGCAAGCCAGCAGGGTGTTTCATAAGGCTTTTGCAAGAGGTTTCACCTAATGACTGTGTGGAAAGAGATGGGAAATGCAAAAAGAATGGGGGCAAGCAAACAGCAGCAAGTTCTCTCCACAATGCTCTTGCACTCTGTTTTTCCCTCTCATTTTCTTTGCAGTGCTGTGTGAGCTCGGCTTTTGCACTTGTGCTCTACAAGGTCAAGCCATGCCTTCTTGCTTGTATCTCCTGGACAATAAGATTGAACAAAATAAACAACAAAGACAAAAGCTGTGATTATAAAGCCTCTGGATTTACCCAGGGTGGGGAGGGCTAGGGAAGGTAAATCTTGCTCAACCAGAGTTTGCAGGCAGCAGAGTTTGTCCAGTAAGCTGAATTCACATTTCCTTTCCTTTCCCAGCAGGAGGAAAATGCAATACGCAACAGAAATCCACTGGTAAAAGAAAGGGGCAGCAGGGGCTGTTTTGGTAGGAGCAAAAACCTGTCTGCCCTGTAGCATCTCAGAGTGTTTAAGTAATGACATCAATGTGTCTCAGGAGATTTCTGCCCTCAGCTGCAACTCAGTAATGCCCACATTGCATGCACATGGGGCAGGAGCTGAACACTCCAGCTATGCCTGCAGGAGGCTCCTGCAGAGCTCAGGTAACTTCTTGTGATGTGCCAAAACAGAAACTGGGCGAGCAAACTGCATCTGCCCTGGTTCACCAGGAGTCCCACCTCCTCCCATCCCATGGAGAACTGGGTTGGAGAACCGAAATCCCAATCCGATGTGTGGGGTGAGATGGACAATGTGAAATCCCAGCCTCGTTTCCAGGGTATTCTCACCTACAAACACAGAATTTCTATTAGAGGGATTATAGTAGCATTGAAGTCTGGACTTCAATATCTGAAGTGCATGCAAACTGGGTAATTTAAAAGCAGATTTAAATATCGAGTGTCATCTTAACATTTTAATGAAGCCAGTGTTTTTCAAAGTGCTTTCTAAGTTAATTTTTAACATGACAATGGAGCGTGTCCATTGGCGCTAAAGAATCGAGGTAAGTTTAACGTTAACCAGCGGAACAACGTATACCTGCCGAACTGCACAGGCCAGACAGGCACGTCGTTCACCAAGGCATACACAAATAAACGCGCAGGGCAGCGCTCGGGGATTTGCACAGCTTCTCCCAGGCTGAACCCCGTTAGGAGCGCGGCGCCGCAGCGGCCCGAGTGCCCCGGCAGCTGCGGATGGAACTCTGCCCCGCGCGGCGGAGCGCGGCCCCGTCCGCAGCTCCCAGCGCAGCACCGCTGTACCTCGCAGCCCGTGAGTCGCGCTCATGTGACGCTGACCCGTAGTCCTGACCCACCGCGTCCCTGACCTCGTTTATTTTACACTGCTTTCCCTAGAGCTCTCACGCACGTTTCCCGTCGGCCGTGACGGAAAGCCGTGACGCACTGCGCGTTCCCGAGCCCCTGCTGCACGGAGGGAGCTGGGGGACAACGGCGGGCGGCCTCACGCCGAGCTGCCGGCCGTCACCCCGCGCCGCCGGACCCCCACCCGGAACGCCCGCGGCCGACGCCACCGCCGCCCGTCGGCCCCTCCCTCCGGGCCGCGCCCCCCCGCGGGGCGGTCTCACTGGAGGCACCGCCCCTCGGCGGCGCCCGGCTCCGCTCGGGGAAGGCTGGGGGCTCGTTCGGCTCTGGGTGCGTCACCGCCCGCGGCAGGTGCGGGGTGAGGCGGCGGCGCCGCAGGTACGGCGGGGAGCGGGGCGGGAGCGGCTGCGCGGGGTCCCGAAGGCCACGGTGCCGCCGCTGACCTCGGGCCGTCCCCGCTCCTCCGAGGCGCGGCCGGGCTCCGCGGGGGGCGGAGGGGTTGCGCCGCCGGGGTAAAGGCCGCGAGGTGCCCGCGGGCCCGGGGGGAGGGCGGCGCCGCGCGGGGGCTGCTGCGGTCGCGCTGGATCCGCGCTTCCCCTTCCCGTAGCTGCTCCGGGTAACGGAATGTCGCCGTGAAACGGGAGATGGGAGCAGGAGGCTCTCGGCCCCCCCCGGCCGCGGCCCCTCGGCGACCGTGACGGGAACGGCGTCGGGAGGGACCGCCCGAGCGGGGCTCGGCCCGACCCGGGGCAGGGGGAGAAGGCGGCGGCTTACGGCGGGCGGGCGGCCGGGCTCCGTGCCCTGCAGCGTGCGGGACGGCGCCGTGTGGAGCTGCTCCTGTGCCGGGAAGCGCTTCTCTCAGCCGCGTCGGTTATTGAGTGCAGAGATAGTCGGGGGCGCTGCTGCTGTGTGGCACGGAGCGAACCTCGCGAAGTTGCGGTCGGATCTCGGTGATTTTCGGGGGTAGTCGGGGGTCGGTGCGTTCCATACTACACTGCAGTGCGCACAGCGGTGTTGGTTGGTTTTTTGTGTGGTTTTTTTTTTTTTTTTTTTTTTTTTCTTTTTTTTTCCCCAAGTACTGGAACTCGTGCAGCACTAACCATTATGGACCACCTCCTCCGTGCCTGATAAAGGCCGTCTTTGTAAACTACGGGTTTCTCATTCCCCGAAGGGTTTGTGAGCGGAGTGCAGTCGCTGCTGGGTGCTCTCGTCATGGAGGAATGCCCTGGAAGGGACTGAGTTCTGTGTGCAGCCTGACCGTGGCACCCTGCACCCCCTGGGCTGGGACGGAGCTGCCCCAGCACTGGGTGGTGTTGCACCGAGGCTTGGCTGCAGCTTGCTGCTCACAGCCCGGGTGTGCCTGCTATCATGAGGTTCAGCATCTCTAGCATTGCCCTGGAGTGATGATGGGGAACTACCTGGGGGCTTTGTGTGCAGTTAGCAGAGGAACTGCTTGTTTTCTGGGGTAGTTCTGTGCATGTTCAGATTAATGTCCTGTTTTGTAGAAGGGCAGAGCAAGTTAGTGTACCTCCAGGTTTTCAGCAAACGGATTTGCCTTCCTCCAGTTGCCTGTTGTCTGTGCCCACGCTGTAAGGAGCCAGGATCATTTGTATAGTGACAGTGCTTGAGCAAGCAGAGCTCATGTATCCCCCTCTGATGTCAATATTTTCTACTCAATCAGCTGTGTGCTGTGCCTCTTAACTTCCTGTTTCTCAGCTGAAAACCTGTGGCTCAATGAGCAGAGAGGAGCACTCTGTCATTTTTGGGAAGAGGGGAAGACAGCGAGAAGCCTGAGTCATTCAGACATGCTCATTACTGCAGCTCTGGTATCCTGCATTCTGCAGCCAGCACATGGACTGTTGCCTGCCCCCAGCCTTGCAGATGAAGTGTCCTGGTGTGTGGCAGGGTGCCTTTCTTGGCTTTGGGCACACTCCTGCTTCACAACTGCACTGCATTGGGCTGGGTGCTGGCAGGGTGTGCTGGGAAGGCTCTAGCTTTGCCATCGATCTGGCTGGCTGCAGCCCTTACATCAGTCATTACTATTCCAGGTTCTTTTTGTTGTTTGTCAGAAAGATGCGTTCGACATCAGCGTTATAATGCATTGTAAAGGCATTGTTTAGTGAGCTCTTGATGGCCCTGGACTTACTCTATCGTATATTCAGAAGAAGCTGTAAGGCAAAGGCTCTTTGAGAGTGTTGCTTCAGAAGTGGTTGCTTGTCCTCTGTGACCAGCAGCCATTAAAGAAGATTCTTGTACGTCCCCTGTAGGCTAAGTAAAGCATTGTGTTACAGCTGCATGTGTGATGTGGAAAAAGTGCAAGCAAGAAAGCTTGTGCTATCCAATTTTCTGGCCTGTTATGAAAAGCCATTTTTGGAGGAAGGAGATCAGAGATGTAGGAAATGTGTGCATGACCCTACTTTTATTTTATTTAAGAAGCCGTGTACTGCCCTTCAGTATGGTTACTTCTTCAGAAAATGGGATGTTGTCAGGCAGCCCAGGTAGCATCCTCCATTAAATCCACCAGCGTGTCGGTGCTGGGGACTGCTGCTTTGTCGCCAGGCTGCTGCCAGGGCACCATCTGAATTACGCATGGGATTGTGTTATCTATCTTAGGTGCTTATTAACCTCCTTGCCAGTCAGGCTATTTGCTTCTTGTTCTCTTTTCGATTGGAGCAACAAAGGTTTTTTTTTTGTCTACTTTGCAATCTGGTTTAACTTGACAATCAGATGTTCTCAGTGATTTTTGGTTTTTGTATTTGTTATGCCTTAAGAAAGTCTCAATACATCCCTTTCAGAGCAGCATATATACTAGATATTTCTGGAGCTGTCTCTGGTGTAGCACATTGCACCTGAACAACTGCATTGCACAAGAAAGCTTTCAGGGCCTGAAACCATAGTACTCACACTTGTATCTGCTGTGTGTTCCATAAACAGGGCTTTTCTTTTTCACGCGTCTTGCCACACCACAGGGCAGAGCTCAGCTGGTGTGTGAGCACTGAGTGCCTTGGCTTGTAAGACTGGAGGATCTGTGCTGCACTGCTTCTCATTGTCACAGCTGCTGGTCTGTGCTGTTACATCACATGTTCTCAAAACCTTTCATCACGTCTGAAAGATGTGAAACTTTTTCCCTGTGAGGGTACAGCTCACATGATACCAGAAACAGAATGTTGGGTTTGGTCTTCTTTTCCTCTAGCAGCTTCACTGTCAAAACTACACAAGCAGCTCTTCAGTCTCATGCTGGTACTTTTGCTGTGCAGAACATGTAGGTATACAGTAGGCAGCATTTTGGAAGAAGGAAAATTAGGGAGTAAGGGATGAATAGCTTCATTCAATAGATTCTGAAGAGCTTCAAAACAGTTTGTAACAGTTAGCTAGGCAGTGAAGCTTGTCAGCATAAACACGAAGTGTCGTGGAAGCCCATGTGCCAGTGTGGTTTTGTTAAGAAAGTATGAGGGGTAAAGGGGCTGGAGAGGTGGGAGGGGTTGAAGCCCTCTATTTGGAAGGGCGCGGGGCCAGCCTCACCTGTCCCTGGGCAGAGGGCTCAGTGCCTCAGTGGGCTCTGAGGGCTCTGCAGAACGCAGCACCCAGTTGGGCACTTGTTAATGCTTGTTCATTAATGCTGTTCATCCAGGCCTAAGGGGGTTCAGCCAGCAGAGGTGCCTGGTGTGGTGGCTTCCGCCCTTCAGAGTGGCCTCAGAGTTGTTGTTTAGGGGAGTTCTGGCAGCTGCTTGGATAAAGATGAGGAGATGCACCTCTTCCTGTTGCACGAAGAGTATCCTCTACCCTCAGAGACCCTCTGAGGAAATTGATTTGAACAAAACAGTGTTTTGAAGCTCTTCCTTTGACAGCACAAAGCTGGGCTTTTCAGTTCTCCCTGTGCCTGCATTTGTGAAAGCAGCGTGGTTGTGAGCAGGACCGCGCAGTGCTGCTGTCCTGTTACTGCTGCCTCGGGACGGGCCAGGCGAGGAGGAACAGTGCCTTTTATTCTTAATGTGCCTTTGATGCAGTCACTCTGTGGAGCTTGGATAGAAGCTGGTAAGGGGGAAACACAGAACCAGTGCCATTTAAAAGCCACTTGTGGTTTTTTTTCATTTGGATACCGTTTGTATGAAATATCATTTAGATTCTAGGCTCGTTGCCAAAAGCCGCGTTGTTGATGTTCGATGTACTTTCCATTAGAGCTCTGTATTGGCAAACCGCTTCCTAGTGCTGCCGGCGTCGGCAGGGTGGGTTGTGCCAGGGCGCTGCATCCCCGCTGGGGCTGTGCCACTCACTGCGCCCTCGCGCCGCTCTGCGCGAAGCCCGGCTGGGTCGATACCCACCGTGTGCAGTGTGATTCCTCCTGACCCAAACGGCAGACGGAGTGTGGTGCTTGTTCTGCTGTCACAAAAGCCAGCTCTTGCTTCTAAGCTTCCTGAAAGCTGGTAATAACTCTTTTTTCCCATACAGTGGAAGGCCTTCAGTACGCAGGTCAGACTGTTGTGTCACCCCTTATATGCCGCTTTTTACCTACTTGATGTGCTTTCATAGAAGATTGTGTTTGGAGACTCAGACCTCCAGCTGCTCGTAAGGATTGGTATTTCTTTGCAGGTGGGTTAGCACCTTTGATGTACCATGCTGATCGCATGTATCTCAAAAATGCAGATTTTGTACATACTGTTTTCAGTTTGGCAGAGATGTCAAAATGTCGTCACCACCGGTAATTAGATACACATCCGTGCTGGTCTCCTTTATAGGGCTAGAATTGTGTTGAGTCCAAAAGAGGTACCTGGAATACCAAATCTGCTAAGGGGCCTTCTGGGGGAGCTGCAGGGCCTGCCCTGGCTGCTTGCTCTCTCAGGGAGATGGAGAAACCAGAGATTGGTAACAGATGAGCTCTGTAGCAGCTTTGAGGGGATGCTGATCTCATAGGAGGCAGGAAGTTTAAAGCCACCAGAAAGAAGTGGATATTTTCAAAAGTGTAACAGTGAAATTTATTTCTCTGAAGTGTAGTGCTTGCCAAAATGGACAGGTTAAAAAAAATACTTGCCAGTACACAAAGCATTACGCTTCTGTCTGCACCATTTGCAGTTAGTCAAAGATTGCAGATGTAGAAAGACTTAAGATTTTAAGAAATGTGGTTCTTATGTATAAACCTTCCCTCCCACCCTGTGTCTGTGTTTGTATGTGGCTCTCTATGTCATAGAATCATAGAATGGCTTAGGTTGGAAGGGACCTTAAAGATGACTGAGCTCCAGCCCCTTGCTGTGGACAGTGTTGACAGTCACTGGATCAGGCTGCCCAAGGCACGTATGTGTGCATGTACACACTGTATTCGTTACATACTCACATTTTGGTCTTCAGCTTTATTTTTTTTTTTTTCTCACTTCTTCCCAGCCCTTAAGGGAGCCAGAATGCAGCCTCCTGGGGCACAATGAGCTGCCTGTTTACAAATCCTGCCCTTCTGTTAGGATAGGGTAAGCAGTGTTTGCTCGGCAGCATGGAACAAAAGTTCAAGGAGAGCTTAGGGAAACGTAATGCTATATTAGCAAGCTTATCTCTTAAAAAGTGGTTTGGAGGGGAGAAAGAATAGGGTCGTGTGCATCTGAAGAAAATGGTGAAACTCATGATGTCTTGGTACAGCAGCAGCAGTCAGGACACCTGCTTAATGGCATCTGAGAGTTCTGAGTTTGCTGGATTTAGTGCTGAACTCAAGTTTCACATTAGGCAAGGCTACAGCACAGCCCTGGCTCTTCCTACTGGGATTTCCTGGTGTGCTGTGAACACTAACAGCTTCGCTTGACATGCTGGCCTCTTTCTTTAGAGCTTTGTCTTCAAAGTGCTTATTGGGAAACCTACAACTATGACTCCTGATGCAAGCTCTCAGCAGTTAGTCCTGGTTGCAGCTTCCATGGAATTTAGGATGAGAGCCCACAGCAATGCATGATAATAAGCTTGAGTAGGAGCTCAAGTATGTCTCTGAAAGGAATCTGCTTAATGATTTAAGGCCCTGCCTTGCTAACACATACCTTGGTGGGTGAATAGGGCTATTAGGCATGTAAATTTGTGTGTGGGTTCATGAAAATGGAGGAAAAGTAAATATTATCGTGCAATTTGAAATGGGCAAATAGAGAAGAGTAACCAGTAATGGAAGTGGGGATGAGGAAAATGTATTCCAGAAAACGTGCCTTGGGACAAATTCCCTTGCAGGAACATGACTGCCGGAGCTTGGTAGTGATGGCTACAGCCAGCTGGGACCTGGGGGCATTGCGATCTGAGTGCTACCGCAGAGTGCTGCGTGTGTTTCCAGGGTGCCAGGCTGATGTGGGAGCAAGCTGTAGGGCTGTGGGACACAGCAGGCCTCCCCTGGGCCTCCGCTGCTGTTGCAAACACACAAAGCCACAAGGGCAACTGCCGTCCTGCTTCGTGCAGCCACAGAGCTGCAGGCCCATTCTCTGAGCACAGGGGCAGCCCTGTGTTCCCATGGCTGGCTTAGGCATGGGGCACCAAGTGGTGCCATGCTGGTATTTGCCTGCTTCTACTCACACATACTCGCTCCAGCCTCGTTCTTCCACTGGAACTTTTGTTTGGCCACTCCTTAGGGCTGTTTGTAAGTTATATGGACATTAGTGGTCTTTGGTGAACCAATTCTCTAGTGTGTTGCACCTGAGTGAGCTGTAGGACGTGCTGCCTGCTTTTGGCCTGGTTTGTGAAGGGGGAACTTCCTTGCTGCGTGCCTGGGAGAGCTACTGAAACCAGGAAGGCTCCTTAGCACAGGGCTTTGGGGTCACTTATGTTTCTCAAGCAGAGAGAAGTATCAGGAACCTTGTGTAAGGGATGTGTTGCTCAGTCATGCTATTTGGAGGCTAACTGAAGTTGCATCATTGTGGTGGCAGCCTTGTCTTCCGATGGCTGTGACTTGAGTAATGCAATAGATGTTTTATAGAGGTTTTGTGAACTTCAAGTCCCTGAAGTGTTTCTAATGTTGCTTTTTGAATGAGAGTGAGCCCATGGTCCTGATTGTTTGTGACTGCTTAATGGATTGGTTGCACAGAGCTGGAGGGAGCAGGTGATATGCTGGGTTGCACAACCATCAGGAAACTCTTCATGCACAGCTTTGTTCTGGAGTGAGTCTGGATGCTAGTAACAGTTAGCAGACATGTAATGTCCTGTTCCTGAATGAAGTGCTCTTCTGCTGGAGATGAGGCGACCTGGTGTGTGTCCTGGATGGGCTGCTTTTCTGTACGTTTTTCTGTTGTAATATTGACAGAAGCGTGAAGTAATCACTTTTAAATATCTCCTAAAAGCAGTTTAGTCATGAGGGGAAGCAGAAGACATTTTCTTTGTAGTAGCAGATTTCCTTGTGTGATTGGCTAATGTGTGACTGGAAATGGGAGAGCGGCTCTCCTTGCTGCTGTGAACTGATGTCACTTAAAAGAAACCACTTCAACTCAGGTCTGTCCTGTGATGGGGTTAAAAATCAGTTTGCTGCTTGAGCAGGTACTCTCAGGTCTGTTATGTCAAACTCTGGTCCACTGGAGAGCAGTCTGAAATGGAGTATGTATGCTGGGGTGAAAGCAAACCAACTCTTCTGTTTGTTTTCCTTTTTCTACAGGACAGATTCTGCGTCCCAGATGAACTACGAAAATCCTCCACCTTACCCTGGCCCGTCTGCCCCTTACCCACCCTATGCCCCGCAGCCGGGCGGCCCTCCTGGCCCCTACCCTGGCTATCCACCCGGGCCCGCGGGGCCGTACCCGCCAGGCCAGCCAGGCTATCAAGGTTATCCGCCGTATGGATGGCAAAATGCGCCTCCGCCTCCAGGACCGGTGTATGCAGATGGGCCTAAAAACACAGGTATGCCTACCAGCAGTGGTGCAGGGTGATTGTGACCCTTTCTGTCTTACAGATGCATGACCTTGAAGCCTTTGGTGGAGCTGGAAACCTGTTTGAGGGAGGTGTTCTGATTATATCTTGTTTTACTGCTATCTTTTGCAGCCAAGCCTCTAATAGTTCTCTGATTCTTTTGAAGATACTGCTGAAAGTTCTTTATGCTGATCCCTCCAGGGAATCATTGCACTGACTTTGTTGTACACGCATTTTGCTGGCTCTAGGTTTCCCACAACTCTTCTGTCTGTCTTTGGATTGATAAAAGTTTAGCTGAAGGCTGTAAAGTTAGAGCTGTTGATATTCAAGTGTGCAGTACTTAATTAACATCTGTCCATTTTCTTGAGCCTAGACATAGTTGTCCAGGTGATCTTGTGTGCCACTGGAATAATTCCTGGATTTCTGTGTGTTTTGCTGAAGCTATAATTGTTGTTGTTGTTGTTTTCCCTTTTTCGAGGGGGTGGAGGGGATGTGCAGAACAAAACCACCAGGTTTCTAGAGAAGGGAAGGAGGACAATGTAACTTACCTTGGTAGGTAGCCGGTCCTTCCCTGTGCCACTTCCTCTCAATATAGCATGTTGATTTAATGTGAATGCTCATAGCTCTCTTGGGGCTCATTGCTGTGCCTGGTGCAGGCTTGAATTGTCAGAGTAGGGCCACAAAGACAAGGAAGGAACTGCGTCATCTTTTGTATGATGAGAAGCTGGAGGAGCTGGGACCCTTCAGCTTGGGGAAGAGAAGGCTCAGGGAGATCTCCTCAATGCCTGCAAATTTCTGAAGGGAGGTGCTGAGAGGTCTAGACTCTGTCATACCGACTCCACTGTCTGGTTTCAGGTTTCCTCAGTGATAATGGTACTAATCCAGGCACCATCTATACCTTTGCTGCAGTGAATATTACAGACAGGCCTGAGCTGTTGAGAAGAGCCTTAAGTGCCTATGGCTGCCTTGGGATGCTGGAGGATGTGGCCAGAGCTGCTGACATGTCTGCTCTGTAGGAATTCATGTGGGCATCACAGAAGTGCTGTCTGACAGCTGCGGTTGAGGTGGGAGCTGCCCTCAGGAAGAATAGACAGAGGCTCTGTGTGCTGGAGGTGTCTGTTGTGGTCACAGGAGGTCTGACTCAGAAGTGGAAAGGAAACTAACACTTATGTCAAACCGCAGTCAGTGCTTCACTGCTAAGCAGTTCAGGTACTGCTATTGCTGTAAAGACTGGGGCTGATAGAGTGGGAATTGGAGCTGACGTCACCTGGTAGGTTGTCAGGGCTCAGAAAATTCCTCTGAGGCCTTCTCTGCTATTTGAGGCTGTCCTTAGCTGTTACTTACTGAGGTCATTCTCCAGATACTGTCCTACACCACTGGGGCTACGTGTGCTACTGCTTGAGGCCTTCTCAGGATTGGAGTTGATGTGCTTGTGCTGTGTTTTTGGGATAACTGTCTTCTGTACCCTGCTACTTTACCACTGTGTGATGCTCTGAGTGAACAGTGCACTGCAACAAAGTATGTTCAAGGCCCTTGTTATGTGGGAAACTGGAACTTGAGATAGTTCCAAGTAGTTTTTCCACTGTGGTGAATCCAGAGTCGACACACATGGGTGGACAGACTGAACTGTGAAGGGATGTTTTCAAGAACCGGTTTTTTCAGTGTTCTTGATTACTGGCCTCAGAGACAACAGCATGTGCTCAGCTTCCTCTGCAAAAGTTTCCTTCTCCAAAGGTCTGCCTCAGACTGGGGAGGCAGCAGCGTGGAGATGCTTCCTTCTGCTGCTGCCACACGTACTTGAAGTAACCAGGATTTTCCCTGGGAAATGCACCTTGTTTGCAGTGCCTAACACCCATGTCTGGGTGCATTCTCAGGGAAAAACTTCCTAGTCTCTCAGGCAGAAAACTGGCTTTGCTTACTGCAAGTAGCACTTTGCTGCTGTAGTCACAGAGGGATGCTGTAGGAGCTGCAGGGAAAGGTGTCCTGTTGCTTTGGCAGATCTGCTGCTTGGAATGCTGAAAGGATCCTGTATCAGACTCAGTAAGGAAACTGCACTGAAAGCTGTTTTGTTCAGGTCTCTCTGACTCGGGCACCTTTTAACCAGCACAAAAAACTGGCTGGGAAGTTGCAGAGGACCAGTAGTGAAATATTTGTCCAACGAGAGCCAAGGCTTATGCTGCAGAAGGCACAGTTTTGTATTAAACCTCAGCAAACACAGCTGCTGTTCTGCATGTTAACCCACAAACCAACCATCTAGGAGATCTTGTTTCAGAATTGGCTTCTGAAGCCATGTGGTTTCTAGGATAAACTTGGGAGTTGGTGTCTTGTGTTGCTTTTCCTGAATTGAATGTAATCACATAATGGCTGAGACCTCTGGAGGTCATCGGGTCCCTCCCCCTTGTAATAGGTTTGGCTGAGACAGTTATCAGCCTCTGTGGAAACTTGCAATGCTGTGCTTTGGGTATGTGAGAAGAGTGCTGACAGCACAGTAATGCAGCTGGTGCAGAGCAGTGCTTGTGCTGAGTCAAGGGCAGTTCTGCTCCTTGAGCCGCCCTGTCAGCGTGGTGCTGGGCGGCAGCGCTGACCTAAACTGGCCAAAGGGAAGTTCCACGCCTTATGGCATCAGTAATAAAAGCTGGGGAGGGGGAAAGAGAGGGGGCTGTTTGGAGTGCTTTTTTCCTGAGAAACAGTTGCACACGAGAAGTCCTGCTTCACTGGCAGTGGTGAATGTCTGCCTGCTGTTGGAAGCAGCGAGTGAGTTCTTTGCACCCCGCTCATGCATGCAGCTACTATTGCTTTGCCCAGCAAACTGCCTGTATCTACACCAGGAGTTCTCACCTGTACCTTTGCTGTTCTTTCCCCCACCCCACCTAGGGACAGAGAGCAAGCAGCCGTGCGCTGCTGAGCTGATGCTGGCTGGTACACAGCAGCTCTGCTTGAGCAGGGTGTCCCATGGCAAGGGACAAAGATGTTGCAATTAAAAGACTTTAATGACAACGAGCTGCAAATTGTAAGGTTGCTCCCCTCCATTAAGTTCTTATTGCTGACTCATGACTGACATTAAACAAAAGCAGGGCTTAAGTGTGTTTTGCATCCAGAGTTTTCCATACAATTCTTAGCACCTGTATGCCTGTGTCTCCTGTAATGTGTTAACCTCCCACATTGTAAGGAAGGAGCACATCATTTTGTATCTGGGGGTGATGTCCAGATGTCAAAAAGGCGGACTTCACAGTAACAACTGCTATGGTCGCTATGAGTGTTTTGCTGAATTACCAAAGAAAAAAGCAAATTGTAGAAGATATGTCAAGAGTGAGGATGGAACTTCCAGACAAGATTGTACAAAAAAGAGTGATGGGGGGTGGTTGTTTTTATGCCTCGTGCATAGGTAAACTGGTGCACAGAGGTGGGTTGGAGCATCTTCCTAAGCTGGGTAGCTCACAGTTCAGATTGCATATCAACAGCAGAATTTATCAGTAGGTTTGTGAACGTAAGAGGAGCTTCTGGGTTTGTTGCTCCTGAAGCAATAAACATGCCTGAAGAAGTGATTCTGAAAAAGCCTATAAGGTTGAGCACATGTGAGAGAGAAGTTTCACTGGGGCCTTCTGCCTATTTTTAGCCACTTGTAAATATAAACCCCACAAACTAAATTCATGTCAGTGGGGATTTTTTAAATAAAAATAAGCCTTTTACTTGTAACTAGGAGCCAAGTATTTTTAGCATGTGGGATGCGTGTGTACTCTTCAGCATATTTTTGTTTCCCTAAAACATGCAGGAGCCCCACGTGCTGGAGCAGTGCACTTTGGTTTCTGGAAGAAAGCAGTCATGCTGTGTATCACAGTATTGATACTGATGTATTTTTTTTGCTTGATCTTTGCTTCTTCCTGGCGCTGTCTTCATCAAGGTGTGGTTTTATTGCGTCTGCCCCTGTTGTAACACTCAGCACTTTGTGGTTCTGTGTGTTCCACAGAGCAGGTAAAAAATAAATAAAGTGAAGGGTAATTTCTCAATGGAATACATTGTTTGCTTATGTAAAAGAACATTTATGAATGTGTAAAATGAAGTCAAGGCTACAACTCTTTTTTTTTTTTTTTTTTTTTCCTGCCAAATCTTCTCCTTTTCCTTGATTCCTCCCCTGAGCCCCCGTTGTTCTTCTTCCCAACCAGCCCATCTAACACAAGGCAGACCTGTGTTCTGTGACAGCTTCATAGAAGTCTTCTGAGAGAGCTCTTGGTGGGGCTTCTCTTAATGGCTGCCTCCAGCAGCATCTCATATAGAACTGATAGCCTGAAAAAAGCTGATTTTTAAAGATCCATTACACTGATGCTGTAAATCTGTACCTCTTACGGCAAAAACTGTCACTGTAACTGAATCAAAAGGTTGCAGGCTGGCCTGGTGTGGTGTGGCTGCTCAGCTCCAGCAGTGTTCCCAATCAGGTCTCAGGAGGGCTGCTGTGTGCTGTTTTGCCACCTGAGTGCACATTCTGCTCCCCTACCTGAGTTTTCTTAATGTTACAGTTTAAGCTACTCCAAGTCATATTCTAGGATTCGTTTATTTACACTGAGAACTAGGAAACCTGTTATGCTTTAATGTTCATGCTTGAAGGTATTGTACTGTGTGGGCAAGCTCCAGGGTTGGCTCTTCTGCTGAGCTGATGTGGAGAAGCAGTCAATTATCCAGCTTCAGTGGATCCACAGGTAGAAATAATAACTGTTGAGGCACTTTGGATCTGGATGTTTTCCTTCTGGTATTTATATGTAGGTCATCGCATATACATGCTGTCAGAATCGGATGGTAAAGCAGCATTTCTGTGGTGGCAGTCTCCAGTGGTATACCTGTGTCTTTCAAGGGCTCATGGCTGGCTTGGCTTTTGGATGGGAGCTACACAGCTTGATTTCTAGCTGTAGAGGTGCTTTTGGACTTTTGGAGCCGCCCTCCTATCCCATTTCCCCACCAGTATTTTAATTAAAGCATTAATTCAATGTCAGCCAGTGCATGGGAAGAGGTGATAACCAGCAGGTGCTTCTTTCTCACTCTCAGTTAGAGGTGTGGTATAGTAGTATTACTGATGATGTGCTTTAAAAAGAAGCATAATAGAGCAAAGTATGAATGACATCCTTTATTCATAGCTGTGAAGGCACTGTTTGATGTTAGCCGTTTGCCCAGCTCTCATCTTTTCACTTGTTTCCCCCATTGATCCATAACACTGCGTTGGGTGTGGGAGCCAGGCTCTGGCAGCAGCCCACCTTCCTGGTGGCAAACAGAGCTCAGCACTGCATTTCACCTATTGCATACACAGGGAAATAGGATTTCTGCAAGTTGATGAGCAGCAGTGATGCTTGGGGTAATAAGAGCAGCAGGCTCAGTGATGCAGCCTGCCTCCTAATGTTTGGCCAGCTGCAAGAGCATGCAGGCCAAATTGTGCGTTCTTCCTCTTTGCAGGTCAGTGCTGAGAGGAAGGAGCTGCAGCTTCTCCAGCTCACCCTCCAGATGCCTTTCAGTTCCGTCATCCCCAGAATAAGTTTCCTTAGAAGGCAGTGTGAGGAGCTCCTCAGGCTGTCTCTCTGCATGTCCATCACAGAATGGCCTGGGTTGCAAAGGAGCACAATGCTCATCCAGTCCCAACCCCCTGCTGTGTGCAGGTCGCCAACCAGCAGCCCAGGCTGCCCAGAGCCACATCCAGCCTGGCTTTGAATGCCTGCAGGGATGGGGCATCCACAGCCTCCTTGGGCAACCTGTTCCAGTGCCTCACCACCCTCTGGGGGAAAAAACTTCCTCCTAATATCCAACCTAAACCTCCCCTGTCAGTTTAAAACCGTTCTCCCTTGTCCTGTCATCATCTACCGTTGTAAACAGCCATTCCCCTTCCACGTTATACCTCCCTTCAAGAACTGGAAGGCCACAATGGTGTCTCCCCAGAGCCTTCTGTTCTGCAAGCTGAACAGGCCCACTTCCCTCAACCTTTCCTCACAGCAGAGCTGCTCCAGCCCTCTGCTCATCTCAGTGCCTCCTCTGGACCTGCTCCCAGAGCTCCACGTCTTTCCTGTGCTGGGGGCCCCAGGCCTGGACACAGCGCTGCAGATGGGGCCTCACAAGAGCCGAGCAGAGGGGGACGATCACCTCCCTCTTCTGCTGGCCACCCCTTTTTAATGCAGCCCAGAACACAGCTGGCCTTCCGGACTGTGAGCACATACAGCTGGCTCGTGTCCAGCTTCTCGTCCACCAGGACCCCCAAGTCCTTCTCTGCAGAGCTGCTCTTAAGAAGGTCTTTCCCCAGTCTGTATAAATACCTGGGATTGCCCTGACCTAAGTGCAGCACCCCTCACTTGGCCTTATTGAATCTCATTAGATTTTCATGGGCCCACTTCTCCAGCCTGTCCCTCTGGATGCTGCCTTTCCTTCCAGTGTGTCAACTGCACCGCTCAGCTTGATGTCATCACAAACTTGCTGAGGCTGCACTCGGTGCCATTGCCTGTCAGTGATGAAGATGCTGAAGAGCACCGGTCCCAAGACTGACCGCTGAGGGGCACCACTTGTGACACCTGCACCCTGACACAAAGCTGTTGATCACAGCCCTCTGCCGGTTCCTAATCCATCCAACAGTCCAGCCTTCAAATCTGCATCTCTCCAATTTAGCAAGAAGGATGTGGTAAGGGACCATGTCAAAAGCTTTGTACAAGTCCAGGTAAATGACATCCATCGCCCTTCTCCTGTCCACAGAAGCTGTCACTCCATCACAGAGGGGCACCAGATTGGTCAGGCACGATCTGCCCTCGCTGAAGCCATGCTGGCTGTCTCCAGTCACCTCTTTGTCTCGCGTGTGACTTAACACAGCTTCTAGGAGGATCTGCTCCATGATCTTCCCAGGCACAGAGGTGAGGCTCACCAGCCTGCACTTCCCTGGGTCTTCCTTTCTCCCTTTCTTAAAAATGGGATAACAATTCCCTTTTTCCAGTCACCGGGGACTTGACCAGGCAGCCATGACTTTTCAAATATGATGGAGAGTGGCTCGGCAACCATCTCCGCCAGCTCATTCAGACCCCTGGGATGGATATCATCCGGCCCCATGGACTTAAACACATTCAGTTTCATGAGGAGGATTCAGACTTGTTCCACTGTTACAGTGGGACAGAAACCATTCCATCATCTGGAGGCTCATGTTCTTGGCAGACACAGGAAGCCTGACTACCTGTGAAGACTGAGGCAAAGCACTCATTGAGCACCTCAGCTTTTTCTATGTCTGGCGAAGCCAGCTCCGCATAACCTTTCATCAGAGGGGGAACACTCTCCTTGGCCTGTGTCCTCCTGCCCATGTACCTGTAGAACCCCTTCTTGTTATCTTTCACATCCCTCATCAAGTTCAGCTCTATCTGTGCCTGGGCTTTCCTAATCCTATCTCTATACACATGGACAACAGCCCTGCATTCCTCCCAGGATACGCAACCCTGCTTCCACTGTCTGTGTATTTCTCTCTTTTCCCGCAGTTTCAGCTGCAGGTCCTTGCACAGCCACCACGGTCGCCTGCCTCCCCTGCTCGACTTCTGGGGCATGGAGAGCCGGTGCGCTCTCAGAAGGGTGCCCTTAAAGAGCTGCCAGCTCTGCTCTGTGCCCATGCCCTTAAGGACACATTTCCCAGGGGATCCCACTCAGCGGTTCCTTGAGCAGCTGGAAGTTTGCTCTCCTAAAGCACAGGGTCCTAACTCTGCTTTTTGGCAGGCCTGCATTCTTCAGGATCACAAACTCCGCCAAGGCATGGTCACTGCAGCCTAGGCTGCCTCCAGTCGTGACCTCTCTGATGCTCTCCTGGTTTTTGTTTGTTTGTTTGTTTTAAATATTTATTTTATTTTTATCTGAACCTCCTGAGTGCATTCTGTGTGACAAGTCTGTGGTGCTTTGGGGAGTTGGTTGGTGCCTGCTGGCCTCCTGCAGAGCCTGGATACGTGCTGCCAAAGCAATACTCTGCTCCTGGGCAGTACCTTGTGGAACCCTGTGGAACCCTTCCTGGTGCAGTGTGGCCCCGGTGGGTTCTCACTTGGTGTGCTGTGTAGTCATTGTCCTGCAGCATGTGGCCTGTGCAGCTCCCTGACAGCTCAATCAGCTGCTCTCAGGGTGACTGCAAGGAGTTTTTAGGCTTGCAGCAGAGAGGAGAGACTTTCCTGTTCTGGTGGATGTGGTCACCTGGTGGGGTGAGCTTGCAGTGATGTGGGGATGTGTCAGTGTGCTCACTAGCTTGTGCAGTACTTGACATCTGCTCAAGGAGCAGAGCTGCTTGGGCTCAGAGCTGGGGGTCTGGGAAACTTTCTTGAGCATTCTGCAACTTTGGAAGCTTTTTGGCTTGAAAAGTGTATTTTCATCTGACTCTGACCGATGTTGAGTCTGCTAAGGCATTGCTTGAAATCTGAAAATGATGTAGGTAAGGAGAGCTCATATACAGTGAAAGCCTGTGGTCAGGATGGAGGTGGGGGACCAGGGAATGTGATGTGACAGGCACAGAGCTGTTGAGCATGTGTCCACAGAAAAGGAGCACAGAAAGGAGGAGAATGCTGAAAGGTGCTCTGTGCCCAGGGAGCTGCTGGACATCATGTATGTGCCCCAGCTCTGCCCAGGAGGCCCCGTGGACATGGGAGGAGGTGTGGGGTGGAATGGAGCCCTGGTGTGAGCCACACGCCAGTTCCGACTGGAGGCCTAGGACCCCTGTTTCCCAGGGGTGCAGCCCCTTCTTCTGTGCTTGGTGCCAGCATGGGATTTTCTGCAGGATGTGCTGCAGTCTGGGAGCTCTGGTTGGGTCTTCCTTCCTATGGAGTGCACATCCTAAGGGGTGGCCCAGGAACACAGGATTTCTGGTCACTGCCCTGTCTGCGTCCCTGCTGGTAATGCTCTTGTACTAACTTCCTCTGTTCTGTCTCCATCTGGAACGGAAGGACTTTGAGAAAACTTCAGTACCAGTGTGCTGAAGGCTTTTGCAGATGCACAGACAGTAACGATGAGCTGCAGCTAGTTGTTAACCATCAGAAATCACTGTTAAAATAGTGTTGCTTTTCACTGACTGTCTGAACAAACAAAAATAAAGCTCTTCATGCAGAAGCAGCTTGTGACAAAGCTGCTTTAGTCACAAATGCAGAAAATCTTATTGTCCATTTTCTACTGAATGTTTTCTCCTCCCAGAGCACTAATGAATGCTTCTGCTCCGAGCAGCTGTCGTTATGGCAAGCAGCTGTGCAGATCATGTTGGAGATTTGCAGTCTGCAGCAGTGGTGCTCGGTAACTGCTGGTCGCCTCCTGGGGCACGCCCAGCGCCACCTGATGCGTGCAGCAGCGCAGTGCTGAGCTGGTCTGTGCTGCGGCCGTGGCTGGAGATGAAGGAGCAGCACCTCCCTTCTCCCTGGCAGCCGTGCTCGTAGGTGCCTGAGGTGCGGTTTGCTGAGTGCCCAGGTGCTGTGCCTGAAGTACCTCAACAAGGGCCGGGGCCTCAGGCATGAAGCAGCATTTGGAAGGGCTCGTGGTCCTCCCAGCTCTCCAAGGGACTTGCCATGCTGGTGAGTTGGTACCTTAGCAGAGCAGCAGTGTCCGTGGCAGCGAGGTGTGGGTGTGTCGGAAGAGCTTGTGGCACTGTGCCTCGATCCATGTAGGTTCCCCGAAGCGCTGGGGTAAGGAGCACCGGAGCCTAAGGTCACTGTTTTGGTTTATGCCAAACTGGGTGAAAAGCAGTGCTGGCACCTTTCCGTTCTGGAGCTAATGATTAACATATCAATGAGGTATGAGCAGAAAGAAAATGTGTGTGCTTAAGATAAAGGAGACTGTACATGAAATAACAAGGTATTGTAGTATTTGTTCTAAAAACAGAGTGGGAGGTATTTGCATTGGACTGCGCAGACTGGTACTGCATGATTACAGGGAGCGCTGCCACTTGGGGCAAGCATGATTCATCGTGGTCTGCAGTCGCTGAGGTTGATTAGAAGGTGGGAGGTTCCTCTCAGTTCCGCCCTGTCCCATCCCATTCTACAGAGAGCAGTAGAAGTGGAAAAATTTGAGCCTTTGAAAATCAGACAACACCTAGGAAATGAAAACAGAAAAAAAAACAACTCGAGTGCCTCTGAAAACAGTCGCTTCTGTCTGTGCTGTGAGTTGGACCACCTGTCCCAGAGCACTCATGGGCTTATGCTTATAGTGGGAAGACTTTGGTGCTGTGTGGGAGATCCTCGGGTGTCTGACCTTGGGCAATTATTATTGGGCATGAAGGGGCTCATGAAGTCCCCATAAGGTGTGCCACAGCCGGCTGGCTGCAGCTGGGAGGCATTCCGCTTTCTGACACAAAGCATATAGAAACAGCTGGTCCCTAGGTGACGTTTTGGGGGTTGGTTTTAGTCAGCAGTTCTTGCAGCAGCAGACTTGCTCCCTGCTAAAAGACAGCTGCTGAGCAGTAGGAGTGCTGGGAAGCCACCGGCTGATGTCATCTGGGAGGGCATCGATTGCCTTGTGTCACTAACGCTGTGGTTTGGGTATGGGTTTGTTACACTGCCTTGTGAGTGCCCTGCTTATAGGGGATCCTACGCACTGAAAGTGGTGCCGATGCACAGTCCTGGAGGAGCGGGGCTACGAGGTGTGCTTCTGCCTTCCTTGCTTTCACTGTGTCTTAGCGCTTTGAAGCTGATGTTCAGCTGCTCAGTGTCCAAAATCATTGAACTGGTGTTTCTAGCTCAGTGAGAGACTTTGCTGGGAATGGTTTATCTACTCTTCTGTTGAACTGCTTTTTGCCCCATGCATGCTGATAGCTGCAAGTGAATAACGAGCCAGCCTTCACCTTGAGAGTGAGCCCTGCTCCCAGCTGGTTGCTGAGAAAAAGCTCCTTAACATCAGTAATACAGCATGGTTGAAGTCTCTGCAGCTGCCCGCCTGCTGCCAGCTTTATGCCCACCGCTCCAGCAGCTGCCAGCACTGACTTGCAGGGATGGGAGCAGAGAGGTACTGGCCTACTTGTGCTGAGCAACAGAATCCATCTATGATCCAGCACAAATCACCGTGCAGCAGGAGCAGGGAGCTGCCATTGTGTGGGCCCAGATGTGCGAAAGCCATTTTGTTTAATATTTCAGCAAGCGTTTCGTAAGAGCACTTAATGCGTGCTTTGAACATGCTTTGTCACTACGTCCTCAGCGCTTGGCTGTAGTTTAAAATTTCTGGTGGATTAAACGTAAATAGTTCAGGCAAACTCTCCTTGTATGCCTGCAGTCCCGGGCAGCTTGCTGTATATAAACCTCCCCAGGCAGCCGTTTCAGCTCTGCTTCGAGGCGGGGATGGTTATGCAGTGCTATCCTCCAGTGAAACTGCATACAGTGGATACTTTGTGAGTTATAAACACACCAATAAACCCTTTATTGGTTTGAGTGCTGCAGCGAAGGAGTTGTCAAATGATACTCTAACAACGGCAACTTTTTTGCATCCTCACACTGAAGCAACCGAATGTGGAGCAGCCATGCAGGCAGCCCAGTGTGCTCGGAACGGGCAGGGCAGATGTCCTGCCTGGCGTGACAGTGTGGGGCCATGGCCTCCTGCCTGCAGGTGCCATGCAGGGCTGCTGGTGAGCAGGGCCTGCCCTTGCTCAGGGTGAAGCACCAGCTGTGTGCTGCCAGCCTGGGAGCACCATCCATCCCAGCTGTTCCAGCACCCAGCTGAAGGGATGCAAGGCAGTGCCTTCAAAGCAGTGTAAGTTTACACGGATCAGATTTGGGAGTGTCACGTGCTGCAGAGCTTTTTCTGGGGCACAAGAGGATGTGCTGTGCTTGCTGGTGTTCTCCAGAGGACGGGCAGCCTGCTGCCTTCAAGTTGACAGAACCCCAGGGTTGCCAACACATCCTCCTTCCCCGTGTGCAGAGCAGATCTGGTTGTCTCGGGGCAGCATGGCCCTCGGCTCTGGGTACATCGCCGATCCTGCTCTGAAGCGGGAGAGCTCGAGCTGCACTGTGCAGCAAGCTGGCCTCCAGCACTGCCTCTGCTCGCAGCACTGGGAGCTGCTTTGGGAGTTTCACAAGCAGCCTGGGAGACGCGGCTGCAGGCTCCAAGGGGCGGCAGGAGCTGAGGACTCTCCTTTTCCATGGGGTTTTCCATTCTGGCAAGGAGCTCTTGCCCTTCCTATGTGCCCTTCAGCAGGCAGTGTGTGCTGCTCAAGAACTGCATGTCATCTTTTTGTACTGGGTTGCTTGTTAATGTTTTGTCTTTGCTCATTCTAATGGAACCCTTCTCAGAGGAAACAAAGGCACCAAAAAGTTCAAACCTTGTGGATCTGCCACAGGAAAAAAAAGAAAAAAAGAAAAAAAAAAAAAAAAAAAAAGCTTGAAGGCTTTTCCCAGCGTGAAACTCGGCTCCTTCCTTCAGTCCTTCCAAGCTGAACTTGTTCACCTACTCTCCTTACTGAATAGCGTGGTCCCGCGGCAGTGTCAGCACAAAGGCACGGTGTGGGGCAGGGTTCGCCGCCCATCACAGCTCTTAGGCCACGCCTTTAGAGGGGATGTGCGTGTGGTCCACCCTTATAAAGGAGTGAAAGAGGTCCCTGGAGAAGGCCCGGAACGCCGGGCTCAGGCTTCGTTGCCCTGGTTCTGCTCTGTGCTGCAGTGGCGCACTCTGGCAGCACAGCCCCAGCCCCACGTGCAGCCTCCCCTCGCTGGCCCCATGGCTGCATGCTGCCCGGGCCCCTCACCCCAAGGGACAGGAGGTGTGGGTGTGTGCGTGAGCTCTGCAGGGGTGGCAGGGTCACGGGCAGGCTCTGTTCCTGGAGGAGCAGGGCACTTGGCGCACCGGTGCCAGCACAGAATGTGGCTGCCTGCTTCCACCCTGCCATTGCTGGGCCAAGGGCAGCTTTCAATGGAACAGCGTGCTCATATGTAGCTGTAAAGTCACGGACAGAGGAGCAGAATGGATTGTAGTGCTTTGGCTGAGACGTGTGGGCACTCTGCTGGAGCTTGGCTGTGCTGTGTCCGTGTGGCAGGAGATGCTTCCTCTGTTATTGCATCTGGTGAGAGGGGGGCTGTCTGAGGCTGGGGATGCAGGCTGTAGCCTGAGGGTACATATCTGGTTTTTTTTCTGGGCTCTGCTGCTCTGTGCCCCACCTTTGAAGTGCAGTGGTAGCAGGATGGAGTATCACCAGGCTGATAAGGTGCACCTTTTCCTGCCCAGACCTCTGCTTGTCAGCCCCGTGCGTTCAGCCACCTGGAGCGCTGGCTGCCTGTATGTCTCATGCAGAGCATAACAAACAGACCCAAGGAATGTTACGTGCCTGCCTTCAAACTGTGCTGTGGTTTCAGGTGTGATCTCCAAGCTCAGTGAAGAGGAACCAAAAGGAAACAACCTGACTCAGTGTTGCCAGTAAAGATAAACGCAAGTGCACTGTAGCTATACAAGTTGGTGTCCTCTGGTCCTTGTCAACTTGTACTAAAATTCTATTTTAAATTTCTTTATTTAAAATTTCTGTTTGTGTATGAAAGTGACCCAGTGGCAAGGAACCCACCTGCATTTTTTTCCAAGCCTTCTTACTCCATTCCCGGGACTTTTGTCTCCTTATATGAGTGGAGGTGGCAAAGTTCTGTGATGAATTCACTGCAGGGCACAGCTGAGTGCATCTGTGAGGTTGGTGGCACTTTTGGGAAAATGCACTTAAGGCAGCTCCTGCTGCTCAGCACCGTTTGCTGGGAGCACAGACAGCCTGCTCCATCCCCCCTTCATAACAACCAACATGGAAATGAACAGGACCAGAGCACTTCAAGTGCGTGTAGGATGGAGAATGAGCAAGCCAAATTCAGAGTGCAGTTGCAGGGCTACAGTCTTGTTGGCATGTAGTGATTTAACACTGATGGGCAGCTAAGGACCACCATACCACTCTGACTCTCCCTCCTCAGAAGGTGGAAAATATAATGGAAAAAAGGCTCATAGGTTGAGATAAGGACAGGGAATTCACTCACCAGTTATTGTCATAGGAAAAACAGACTCAGCATAAGGGAGATTAATGTAATTATTGCCTATTGATAACGACTAGAGCAGTGTGAACTAAAAGCAAACCAAAACACCTTACTCCTATCCACAATCTTCTACCTCCTCTTCTGAGTGGTGCACGAGAACCAGGAGTGGGGGCTGTGGGCAACCCAGAACACTTAAGTCTCTACCAATTTCTCTGCCCCTGCTGCACATGGACGTCTTCTCTGCACAGTGCCTGTGGACTGCAGGGGACAGCCTGCTCTGCCATGGCCTTGCTGGGGCTACAGGGAACCTCTGCTCCGTGCCCTGCAGCACATGCTGCCCTCCTCCTGCCCTGACGTGGGTGTCTGCAAGGCTTTCACTCACATTTCCCATCCCCTCTCCCTCAAATACCACAGCTGAGAAGTCCTTTTCCCTTCCTTAAGTCTGCCTTCCCTAGCGTCACTCATGCTGCAGCCCTGGCAGTGTCTGGTCCCTTTGGGAGCAGCAGGAGCTCTGCTTTGACATGGGGCAGTGCTGGACTCTGCTCATAGAGGGCACTCTGCAGCCCCCCACTGCCAAACATTGCCATGGTGCTCACAGGGATGTGGTTGGGTGGCTGCCGTGGCTGTGGCTGGTGTGTTGCCATGGAAGGGCAGGCTGCAAAAGTGGAAGTTTCCCTCTATGTGAGAGAACAGCTGAAGTGCATGGAGGTTTGCGTGGACATGGATCAACAGTCAGCCAAGAGCTTATGGGTTAAGACTAAAGGGAAAATAGAGATAGGTGACATTACAGCGGGTGTCTACTATGAGTCAC
Organism: Centrocercus urophasianus; assembly: GCF_019232065.1. NCBI lineage: Eukaryota > Metazoa > Chordata > Aves > Galliformes > Phasianidae > Centrocercus > Centrocercus urophasianus. The sequence goes on along the minus strand of NW_024885200.1, from coordinate 205,294 downwards.
CTGACCGCATAAAACAGGCAGATGAGGCCCTCTATTGGCAGATAGGAGCAGCCTCATGTTCACCAGCTCTGGTCCTCGTGGGGACTTCAACCACTCCAATATCTGCTGCAGCAGGAAGCAAGCAGTCCGGTTCCTGAAATGCACTAATGATAAGATCCTTCTGCAGATGACAGGAGCCGATGGGGAGAGGTGATCTTATGGATGGTAGCTGCCAGCAGAGCAGGTTTTGTTGGAACATAAAGGTCAAATGCAGCCTTGATTGCAGTGACTGTGAGGTGATGGAGTTCATGTTCCTTAGATCAGGGAGAGTGGTGCACAGTAAGCTCACAACCCTGGATGTCTGGGTAGCAGACTTTGGCCTCTGAGGGTCTGCTTAGAAGAGTCTGCTCGGATAAGGCAGAGGGACCCAAGCAAGCTGGTTCATGTCTGAGGGTCACCTCCTCCAAGCTCAAAAGTGATCCATCCCTAAGAACAGGAAGTCAGGCAGAAGTGCCAGGAAGGCTACAGAGATGAACAGTCGTAGAAGAAAGAACAAAGAGCCTGGGCGGAACACTGAGACACTGTCTGAGCACCCAGGGATGAAGTTAGGAAGGCTAAAGCCCTAGCAGAGATGAATCTGAACAGGGATGTTGAGAAGGGCTACTCCAAGAACATCATAATGAAAGGAAGACTGAGGAAAAGATTGTGTCCCCGTCCAGAGAGCCCCGGGCAGGCTGGAGCCATGGGCTGCCACAAAGCTCCTGCAGCTCAGGAAGGGGGAGGGCAGAGCCCTCCCTGGGGGGAACAAGCCCAGGCCCCAGGACACGGTGGGGCACCCGGCTGGAAGCAGCCTGGCAGGGAAGGCCTGGGGGTGCGGGGGGACCCTGAGGTGAATACGAGTCAACAGTGCGCCTGTGCTGCAAGGGCCAAAGGTGTCCCGGGCTGCGTTAGGCCTGGTGCTGCCAGCAGGGGAGGGAGGTGGTGCTGCCCCTCTGCTCAGCTCCTGTGAGGCCACAGCTGGAGAGCTGGCTCCAGTTCTGGGCTGCCCAGGACAGATGTGGGGCTACTGGAGAGAGGCTAACGAAGGGCCGTGAGGGTGATGAAGGGGCTGGAGCACTTCCCCTACAAGGAAAGGCTGAGAGATGGGACGGTTGATCCTGGAAAAGAGATGGCTCAGACGGATCTCATCACTGTCTATAAACACCTGAAGGCAGGTGCAAAGAGGACAGAGCCAGGACAAGAGGCAGTGGGCACAAACAGGAGGCTCCTTCTGGCAACCAGCACTGGCACAGGTTGGCCAGAGAGGCTGCAGTGTTCTCCTTGGAGCTGTGCAGAAGCTGCCTGTGTGTGGCCCTGGGCACCTGACCAGGGTTTCCCTGCCTGAGCCGGGAATGTGGCAGATGGAGCTGGAGGTCCCTGCTGGCCACAGCTACCGGTGGCTCTGTAGGGTCAGGGAAGCAACCCCAGCTCCCCATTTGCACAAGCAGTTACACAGCTTGCACCTCCTGGCAGGAGCAAGGGAAGATGCAGGGAGGCTGAAGAGCAAAGTGAAGGGGGAACTGCTGTGTGCTGACTGCAGCTGCCCTTCACCATCGTTGTCTCTGAGCAGTGAAGAGGAGGCGGAGGGGTCAGTGGTGCTGAGCTGGGGAGAGGGAGGAAAGGTGTTGAGATTACGTTTGTCTTTCTCACTACCCAGATTTACTTTAATTGATGTTCAGTTAATTTTTCCCGTCCCTGTTCCTGAGCTGGAGGCTGCTCCCAAGCTACAGAACGATGTAGGCCACCTCTGGGCGCCGCGGCCATTCGGGCACCGACTGATGGCTCTTCTGTCCCCGCAGTGTACGTCGTGGAGGAGAGGCGGAGGGACGACTCGGGGGAGAGCGCCTGCCTGACGGCATGCTGGACTGCGCTCTGCTGCTGCTGCCTCTGGGACATGCTGACCTGAGCCGCCAGAGCCGCCGTACCTTTCACGAGTGCTATGCAGTCTCCCCACTCCTTTCCTGACTCCTTTCTGTTACTGTAATCAACGCTCTGCTTTGCACAGCCAAGAGTTCCTGTCTGTCAGTCCTAGCGCCTTGTTGGGGTGGGGGGGTGCACTCCTTTATTTTAGTAAAGGAAAATCCCTTTTTAACATTTCTAAAACTTTTGTTGTAACTTTGAAGAATGTGCTCATGGTGTATTTCAGCCAAAGGCATTCTGATGAAATATTTATCAGTTGAAATTTTCCTAGTCCTAGAAAAGAAGATATACGCAATAATTAAAGCCAACAGTTGATTTTATTTGCTAAGTCCCAATTGTTTCAATAAATCTGTCCCGTAGAGGGTGTGCTTTCCCCATCACTGTCTCTTCTCAGCCTCCTGCGTGCTCTGACTGCAGTGCAGCAATGCTGGACTCAGCTTTGAGCAGTTCTGCTGCAGAAATATGTGCCTCTGCCCCTTGCTGGGGCCTGGCATACAGCATCTGGCACTGCTGCTCCCAGCATCTGTGGGGTTTCTGCAGAAATCTCTTGCGTAAGCTGTGGCAGTGCAGTGAAAGCAGCCAGGGTGGGAAGGAGGAAGATGGAGTGCCTGCTTCTGACAGTACTGACCACTGCCCTGCGTGGGGCTGTCCCATCAAGCCCTCTGCTTCCTCAGGGCCTCTCCTGCTATGGCATGCTAAGAGGGTGAAGATAATTTTGGAAGGGCCCCTGCTGGGACCTGGGACCCTCAGACAGGTCCTGGAAAGACAGAGAGCTGAGAGGAGGCAGCACCAGCAGTTCCTAGCTGTGTGCTGATCCATCACTGCTCCATCATGGCACTGCTGCAGAGTCTTGGCTGCAGTAGAGGTAAATAAGTGGGTAAGAAACAATGGATTAATGTAGTGCTAAGAAACTGCCTGATATGATGAGGAGAAATCGGGCTGACAGTGCTGGAGAGGGCTTAATCAGGACTGCAGCAAGCAGGTCAGAGCCTTCCCTTGTGTCATGCTGGGCCAGCACTGGGCCTGGGCACTGGGGAGAAGCTCAGCCCCAGCTCTGTGCAGAGCTCCCCTGCCCAGACCAGGTCTGCTCTGTGTCCAGGGTCAACACGGATGAGCACCTGAACAAGGGTGCTCATGATGCACCCACCCCATCACATTTGTGTGGGGCTGCCAAGCAGCACATCAGTAGCCAGCTGGTGCTGGCGGGCAGCAGTGCTGGACATGGGCTGGAGGTGAGATGCAGCAGACACAAATGCACACACGTATGCACAGACACCAACAGGAGTGGCCCATACCACACAAGTGCCAACAGCAGGGCTGTCTCACACTTACTGCACAGGGCAGATGGCCAGCGCCCAGGCATGGTGCTAAGGCAGGCAGCATCGCGCCCGTCCAGCGCAGCTCAGCCACAGTGACATCCCAACAAGCTGCTGGTGGGAAACCACTGAAAAATCCCATTAACAGCAGCCAGGAGTAGGGAGAAGTGGGATGCAACTGGTGCAAGCTTGCTTTGATCACACTGTCCACCAATGGGCACAAGGAAAGTAGGATGTCCCCAAGGGCACCCACCCCAAGTCCTGCCCCTCCTTTATTCCTCAAAGCTCAGCAAGGAAGGCAGCTGCCATATGACAGAGGCAGCCAGCAGACACAGTGAGCCAACACGGGCTTTGCAGCAGGATTTTATTAGATCTGCCAGGTAACAGCCATCACAGCAGAGCTTTCAGCATCACCCAGAGAGCAGCACAGGTCCACCCGTGGCCCAACAGGAACTCACATCTACTGCGCCCTCCGGGCCATCAGCATCTCCCTAATGTTATCTTCTGCTTCCTTCACGCTCCGCTCCAGGTAGGACTTCTTCTGCTGCAAGACAGAAACCCAGGGGAGAGTTAATGTCTGGCCTGGCATAGGCAGCAGGGAGCACGTCCAGGGCAGAGCCCCAGCACTTCTGAGGGTGCAGGACATGCTGCTTCCCCAGGAGGGAAGTCATTCCCAGACGCATCCTGGAAGTGCCAGCATTTTGCCTTTCTGGCTGGGCTGTGGTCACATAGACAGGAATTTTGTTCCCTCTGAAACCTCCTCAGAGTTGCTGGGCTGCATCAACAGCAGAGCTACAAAGGGTCTGCTAAATTAACTGCAGCAATAAAGAAAAGGAAATGAGATCCCATCATGTTTGGAGTCCAGAGATTAATTTATGCACCACAACTTGTGCAGCCATCAGTGCCACTGAAACCCCTTCACACTCAGGTTAAGAAGGTTCTTTCCCAGCTAGGCATCCTCAGAAACCAGACCCTCCTTTCTATCTGCTGTGTGTTCAGAAATCCCCAGCTGTCACCACAGAACGTGTGTGTTTCTTTAATCATCTCTCATTATCCCAGGCTTGGCAGGGAAGCAGACCGAAGCTGTGCATCCTAAGATAGGAATTCAACAGGCAGCATTTTTTCCTGCTAGTCTGGGTTCTCCTAGGTGACTGGAAAATCTGCACTTGGCTCTCCTGACTATTTTCTCTGGGTTTCCAAACGACAGACACAACAGTCTCTCATGGGTGCCAGGCCTGCAGAACGCATTTCTGTCCCCATGCTGTCCCAGAACTGCCCCTGGTGCAGGGCACACCAGTGCCTGGTGCTTCAGCAGAGCCCACTGGAACCACTGCGGGCCATGCTCCCGAGGCAGCCCCGCCCATGCCTCAAGGGCTGTCCCCATGAACGCAGTGCAGCCCGGTGCTGGAGGGTGCCAGCAGGGTGATCCTTAACACCACAGGAGGTGGGCCTCAGCCTGAGGCATCACAGAACCGTTTGTGTTGGAAGGGACCCCTAGAGGCCATGCAGTTCATCCCCTACAGTGCACAGGGACACCCACAGCCCCATCAGTGCTCACAGCCCATCCAGTCTGACCTTGGCTTTCTGCAGGGACGGGGCACTGCCACCTCTCTAGGTACCCTGTGCCAGTGCCTCCCTGCCCGTACTGTAATGAACTTGTTCCTTATATCTGTCTAAATCTTCTGGTTTGAAACCATTTCCCCTTGTCCTAACACAGCAGTCCCTGCTAAGGAGTCTGCCCCCTTCCTTCTTACAGCCCCTTCAGATACTGAAAGGCCCGCTCTCAGCTCCCCCAGAGCCTTCTTTTCCCCATCTGCACAGCCCCAGCTCTCTCAGCCTATCCTCCTAGGGAGGTGTTCCATCCCTCCTCTGGACCTGCTCCAACAGCTCCATGTCTCTCCTGTGCTGAGGTCTCCCTCAGGACTGGATGCAGCACTCCAGGTGAGGTCTCATAGTACAGAGCAGAGGGGCAGATCCCCTCCCTCTTCCTGCTGGCCCACACTGGTTTGGATGCACCCGCGGCATGTTTGCTCCCTGGGCTACAACGGCACATCTCCATCAAACCACTTCCCAACCACAGGCAGAGGAACCCGGTACGATGTGAATGACCTCCGAATTCCACCAGCACTAAGAAGAGCTGCACTGCTCCCAGCACAGGAGGTGCAGTCAGGGGCATTCACCCCCAGCGTCACCTCACTGGAGCAGGGCAGCAGCAGGGCTCAGGTATGGTGTGGGAACTGGGTGATGTAAAACCAAAAGCTGGAGCCAGCCTGCGCTCATGGCACCTAGCTGCTAGTGGAAGGCCAGGTGGGCTGGGCATGTGCCAAGGGACAAGGACTGCCAGCAGCAAAGGGTGACAAAAAAGGCCAAGGGGGTGCTCTGCCAATGGTCTCAACTAAACACTGTGAGAATGCTGGGTGCTGGGTTGTGTAACACAGAAGCAAAACCATTCACACACGGTGCAGTCCTGCTGCCATCCGCACTCCCATAGCTGACCCACTGCAACTCTTCTGTACACCCGCTTGAAATTCCCATGCCGTGAGGACATCCCTTCTGCTCCCATTTCTAAACACTGAAGAACTTTCATTTAAACAGTAAAGGTTGTTAACAACAGCTAGGGCTGGGGGATACAGTAAAGGGCTCCTTGTCTCTCTGCTGTGGTCGCAGACACGTAGGATGCCTCTTGCTACAAGAGCTGCTTTTCAGGAAGCTGCTGGGAGGCGGCCCAGCGTGGGTCCCTGCACGGATGCCTTGCTGGCGCTGATACATAAGCAGGGCAGGACGTCCCCAGCCACTGCTGTTCTCATGCTGCTCTGCATGACGCTGAGGGACTCCACGTCTGGGGACAGGAACTCCAGCCCCTCCTTCTTAAGCACAAGGGGCTCAGGCAGGGACCAGGCTTGGCACACTGCTGCCATGAGGACGGTGTCCTTACACAGCACTGTGCTGCTGGGGACACTGGCAGCCCTGAGCAGGCCAGGATTTGTATTTCCAAGATGCAGGGCAGAAGCAAAGTGTTCCCTCCTGTGGAGCTGTAGCATGGCTTCTGCTTAGGTAACCACAGGAGAGGGAGCAGGAACTTGTACCAATTGCCTTCTCACCACAATTACCGGGGTCTAGACAGGAAACTCAGCGTCTCTGATGCTCTTTCCCGGGGAGCAGTGTTGTGAGCCAGCGGGGCTGACACATCCCCACCCATCCAGGCCGCCGTGTGGGGCTGGCATCAAGGCTCTGAAGTCATCCTTGAGCCCATTCCAGCCTGGCTGGCCCTGCTGGGTTGCTAGTAGCCACCAGCTGTGCAAGGAACGCCCTCTGCAGCCTCCCAGTCTCCACCTCTGCAATTCCTGCACCTGATATTGCCTGGCATTAAAGGAATGATGGAACTGCACACTTGGAGGCATTAAATGCATTGGCGTTTTAGAAGCACTTTCTCCAGCTCTGATTTCTGTCAGCTGCTCTCCACTCCCAAAGATTCAAAACACTGTCTTGCTGCTGTGATCAACATTTCTAGCATCTCTCACACAAGGAGGAATGACCTGAGGCTACAGCCTCAGAAGAAGCCTTCGCTGCAGGAGGAGCAGGAGGCAGCCCAGAAGGCGACTGAATGCACTCAGAGACATAACAGGATTTGCAGCAACAAATTTCCAAGAGGGCAGCATCCTCAATACGCATACTGAAATCCAACCAGCTGCCTTGCTCCTGAACAGGACAAACTCCTGCACCCTCACCCTCAGGCTGTCACCCATCAGATTCCACCTCAGCTACCCCTTGCAGAGACAGCCGCTTCAATCCCTCCCACTCAGCTGCTCCCCTGCACAGAAGGGCACTGCCACCCCCGCTGGAACATGCGAGACAGCCACTGCTGCCACTGCAGCTAGCAAGGCCCAGGCTATGTGGATAGCAGTTGATAGAAAGCAGAGTTGGAGAAAGCCAGTGCAGTTAATGCTTCCAAGTGTGCAGTTTCATGATTTCTTTACACTAATTCTATAGCCAAAAAGTTCTCCTTCCCAACCAGGAAACTGGCAGCAAAGCAAACCACAGACTTCATGATGTCTCCAAAAGTTAGCCCTAAAAAATATTTTCACTTAAATCTGCCTTCTGGAACCATTAACAGCTCCCTGGCACCAAGAAAGAGGGTCAAAACCCACAGCCAAGACCTGCTCTCCAGATAGCAGAGCACATCCCTCCTGCTCGTGAAGCTGTTCGCAGGGTCAGTCCTCCCTGCACCTCTCAGTGCCCCTGTAGCCATGCTGGGGCTCTCCTGGGCTGCCCCCAGGCCCTGCTCACCCCAACCCTCCAGTTCTTGGGACCCTTCCCCATCTCAAGGCACTCCTGCAGCCCTCCTAGACCCTGTGTATGGGGCAAGGGTTAGGAATGGCACGTGCCAACCTGGCACAATGCATCCAGTGCCCGGAGCACCAGAATGCCCAGCCTCAGCTGGGGGTTGGAGAAGATAGCACCCTCAAGGCTCCACTCTGCACCACAGGGGCAGGTCTGTGCCCAGGTGCTTGTGCACACAATGAAAGCAATGCCCTAAGTACTTCAAAAGTACCCCAAAGCTTCAACTTTGCTCCCTGTTGCAGGTAACCTCCCAGTCTGCTCCCTGTTCAGCTCCACGCTATGTGCTCTCAGCGGCTGCTGCGGAAATTCTGGATTTAGGGCAAATACACCTGCAGGTCACAGCCCTGAAAAACGGCCACTGTGGTTAGCAGATGTAGGCAGCGACCTCCTGACACTGCATAAACCTCCCACCTCCGCCGCTATTGCATCACGCTGAGAGCAGCAGCCAGGCTTTGTCCACGATGACACATCCAGACTGCGCATTCCTGTCACATTAAAGAGCCAGCATCCACAGATTCCACAGCAAGAAAAAAAACATTCATCAGCTCCTTGTGGATCAGATTCAGATGATCAAAGCACCATATTCACACAGCACCATGTTCGGGGCATAGCCGCCTTCGGAGTGCTGCCCAGGGCTGTCAGCTCCATGCAGGAGTTTGGGGCCAGGATGCTCAGCTCCAACAGACAGCACAGCACTGCTGTGCTCAGCAAGAAACCAAAGGACAGCAGCTAGTATTTATCTGGACTGCACTATGCCTAGAACTCACAGGTGCTACCCTTTTTCAAACAGCAGTTTATCATTCAATTTCTGCTTTTTTTGCTCTTCAAATTTTACTTCTGCCTCCTTACCCCAGCTTGTAAATTAGTAGCCTGCAACTAGAAGTATGAGGTGACTAAACTCAAATAAAAACATCTCCAGCAAATTGAAGAATCTAGCAATGGAATGATATTGGACAATTCAAAGCTCAGAGCAGTGGGTGACACACCAGAAGGCTATGCTGCTTTGCAGTGAGATCTGGATGGGCTGAGAGTTGAGTGGGGAGAAAAATTATGAGGTTCACCAAAGGCAAGTATGGCCCTACACCTGGGGGGGAATAACTGCATGCATCAGCACAGGTTAGGGGCCAAGCTGTTGCAGAGGAGCTCTGCACAGAAGGACCCGGTGCTCTGGTGACCAACAGAACTTCTTTGAGAGCAACAGAGCACTGGAACAGGCTGCCCAGAGCAGTGATGGAGTCTCCTTCTCTGGAGATACTCGGAACCCACTGGATGCTCCCTCTCAGGAGCCCACTTTAGGGGGTGGCCTTTTCCAACACACATGGCTCTGTGGATGTGCAATCTCACATTGTATTTTTTTTTTTTTTTTTTTTTTTTTAAACACTCCTTTCCTACCCCTCCCAATGTGTGAGGATGGTACACGCTCAGGTCCCTACCAGAGCCCTCCCTGGCACACCTCTACCACACACAGAAGAAGATTGCTGCGGAAGAATGCCCTGGAGTCTTCAGGCATGATGCAGTGCCTCAAATAGGTGCCCTGATATAACTCATCTTGTGACAGTCTCAATAAACGTGCTAGCTTAGTTTCACTATCCCTAAAGTTAAATCAGGTCATTTTTTGCATTCCTTGCAGTCTCCTTGTGCACACTCTTTGGGAAAGTGATAAGCAGATCCCATGATAGAGCAGGGAATGCACCCTCAGCTGCAGAGAGCCCTTCTCCAGAGGAACAGGGCTGTCGTGGGGTCAGGCCACAACACACAGCTCTCCTGCCCAGGGTCTCACTGTGCTCAAGAGATGCGCTGTGCCCAATGAGATTTGCACTTGAAACTCCATGATAAGGAGGATCTCCTGAACAACACTCAGCCATTCTGCAGCAGAGACACAAAAAGCCCATGGGCAGCACAGAGGGCAGCCCCATGCCCCGCGGCCTCACCCTGGAGAATGGTGTGGCATACTGACACTGGGAATGACACAGCAACCACCAAATATTTAGATGCACTTCAGACTTTCCACGCAGCCGAGTTATTGCTCTCAGGAAGTTGCCTGTAGTTTGCTTAAGAGTGAACTGCAATAGGAAAGGAGCACAGCTGGTTCCTGACGACAGCCACTGACAGCAGCATGATGATGCCACCCACCAAGGAGGAGAAGCAATGATTCATGTCCTTGGGTTTTCCCTCACTTACTCTTTCCACGAGGCAATGGGGAAACTCAATCACTTTCAAGCCTGAACTAGAGAGAAGCAGCACAGTCCACCTATTAGAAAGGAGATCTAGAATCATAGAACTGTTTGCGTTGGAAGGGACCCCCGAAGGCCATCCAATCCAAGCCCTTGCAGAGCACAGGGACACCTGCAGCCCATCAGTGCTTGCAGCCCATCCAGCCAGACCTTGGCTGCCTGCAGGGACGGGGCGCCGCCGCCTCTCTGCGCACCCCGTGCCAGTGCCTCACTGCCCTCAGTATAAAAATCTGTTTCCTTATATCTAATCTAAGTCTCCCCTCTTTTAGTTTGAAACCATTTCCCTCATCTTGCCACAGCAGTCCTTGCTAAGGAGTCTGTCCCCTTCCTTCTTACAGCCCCTTCAGATACCAGAAGTCCACTTTCACCTTCCCTTCTCCATCCGCACAGCCCCAGCTCTCTCAGCCCATCCTCACAAGGAGGTGCTCCATCCCTGGGAGCATTTTTGGGCCATCCTCTGGATGTGCTCCAACAGCTCCACGTCTCTCCTGTGCTGAACAGCCCCTGTCCCGATGCAGCACTCCAGGTGAGGTCTCACAGCAGAGAGCAGAGGAGCAGATCCTCTCCCTCGTCCTATTGGCTGCCACTTTGGGTGCACCCAGGCTATGGTTGCAAGGGCACAGTGGTGGCTCATGTCCAGCTGCCATCCGGCAGTAACCCAAAGTCCTTCTTAGCAGGGCTGTGCTCTATCCTTTTGTCCCCCAACTTGTACTGATAGCAAAGGTTGCTGGCACCAAGGTGTAGATTGTGCACTTGGCTTTGTTGAACTTTGTGAGGTTCACCTGGGCCCACTGCTCAGCTTAAGAAATGCTGGTACAAACCTGCCCCCATCCCGAGCAAGTCCTACCTACTGCACTGCCAGCAGGGCTTCCAACATCATCTCCGCAGTGCTTTGAGGCGCACGTGCCCTGAGAAAGTATTCACTGTTTCCCAGTGTGGTACCAAGGGAGGCAGGTCTCCAAGAGAAGGGGCAAGGTAACAGGCAGGGGAACAACTTCAAGGACCCTCTGCAACAGAGCCCAGGCATGCCACACATAACTGTCATGTCAGCCACATGGCAGCACGTTAATTAGAGGTGGAGACAGGTGCTTTCTGTGATCAGGAAATGATGGATTGTTCCATTGAACTTGTGCACCCTACCCCAGAGGTGGCTAGCAGGGAAAGCTGATGGGAACATTTCAGTAGGTGGCAGCAGAAATATATTTGCAGTGCAGACTCCTATTGGAATACTCCTTCTTGGAAAAATCACACTTCTAGAGGACATCTCTCAGACACGTTGCTCCAAGCCCGACACCACATTGCTGGCAGCCTCATGACAGAGAACTGGGGAGGAAACTCACCCCGGAGCTGAAATCCCCACATTCTGCCTGGGAGGAAATGTGCCTCTTGCAAAACATGGTAAGTTCCTTCGCTCAGTGTTTCAGTTTCTACATTCCTGCAGAGCCAGCGTGGCAGATCAGAGCACCTGCTAGCATCACGGCTGTTGTACAAGCCAAACCACATCTCCATTTTGCTCATACAGTTCAGGCCAGAGGAGGCTATTTTTGAAGAAAAACTACTTCTGTAAAGGTAGAAGACCCAAAAAGTCAGCAACCGGAAGAAATGAATGCCTGACTAGCCAGCACTCCCCCAGCCAATGCCCGCGGGCTCACAGGCAGAAGGGAGAACACGGCCAAGTCTCCCCAGGAGCGTGCTTTGGGCAGAGCAGTGCAGAGAGCCGACGCAGCACAGGGCCAGCAGGAAGTCATTACAGCCTCCCGCATACCTGGTGAGCAAGGTGTGGCTCCACAAAGCTGACTCAGGGCTGGGTCAGGCCTCCCACACGCAGCAGCACGCTTTCCAAATAATCGCTTCCTGTTCTCCCCGGGGGAGACAGAGGAGATGGGGGCGGCAGGTACGTGTAATCCCCCTGCCCAGAGCCCTGGAATCACCAGGCACAAAGGGCAGCAAGGACCGACCGCTCGGGGCCGGGTGACTCAGGCAGGCACAGCGGAGCTGGGTTTGTGACTAACTATTACTCATGCAAGGAGGAATTTGGAGAGGGACCCACATCCAGCTCCGCTCATTGCTTTGGTTATTTCCACAGCCCTAAGTACAAAGAAGAGCTTTGACAATGAATCAGACCCTGGTTTAAAATGACAAAGAAAGACTTATCTATCAGTTTGGTGTTCAAATGATTTCAATGTAATGTAACATAACGTAAGAGCAGCTCAATGCTAAGCAGAGGAAACAAGCAACATTTTCAGATCCTGATGACAAAACGCATGCTCCTGGATGGACAAAACCATTTAGACAGAGGAAGAAGTGCTTTCTATTAGCACGTAATGTTCTTCACTTTCCCCTGACTGACAAAGGAATGCCAACGCACTGGCACAGTGTGCTGTGAAAAGCTTTTTCCATTAGATTTGTGTGTCAGATCAAAACGAAAAAGCCCAAAGTAAGTTCTGGGATAAAACTTATTTTGAAAGTGTCTCTGTAACAAAGTTCTGAAGGGTATTAAAGGAAGCAATCAACATACATATTAATTATTATCTTGCCTTTATAATCTACGATTATCCAACAAAAAATAAAGGCAGGAATAGCAGGGAGAAAAAAAAGCTGCCAAATCCTGGTTCCCCCTTCGTGAGGCCTTTGCCCTTTCATCTAGTTTGTGTGCTTACTTTGCAGTAACGTCGCGCAACAAAGAGCAACACGATTACTAATTAACTCGTTCCTTGCAAAATTTGGGAAGGTTGAAAACTGTGCTGCGAACGACTGCTGCAAATGAAAACCCCAGCCCTGTGTGCATCATACACATGACGCTTTAAATTCAGGTCGTTCTACCCAAATGAGCATCACCTACAATCACGTTTCACAAAAAACAGGAAGAGGAGTTTTCATAAGCCATTCTGCATCTGAACTGGTGGAAGATCCTTTCTGAGAGCCGGGGATTCCCTTTAAATGTGATTATTTTCCTTCTCCTCCATCTGTGAGGTTACAACTCGGCATTTTGCAACTGGTGACTTCTGCACTACTTAACATATGACCAACTTGTTAAGTAAGTTTCAGAGCAGAGAACATATCTACCTTTATCTAACAAATCTAGCATAGGGATGTGGACCAGTATAAAAAAAAAACAACCTCTTCCTTGCAATTAATAAAGAGTATTTGTTCCCTGGTAAAGCTACAGGACACGAACTGCACACAACCAACTTTCATTCACCTGAGAGTGAAATTATGTGATCTGGATAGAAGGAAAACAGCACAAAATACACGTAAGGTAGGCTGTAAGAAAGAAACCCTCTTACTGCCTTCTTCACTTTTCACAAGCAATCTTTAAGATGGGCTCTGAGGCTTTAAAGAAAGAAGTCATCAGATCCATCCAGAGCCCTGGAAGCAAGGGGTAAGCATGCTGCTTGGGCTCCCACCAGCAGAATCAATCCAAGAGACAGAAAGAACTAGAGCAGCATTACCCATACCCAATATTTACCTTAAATTTGTATGGCACCAGTTCAGCGTCAGAGGACTTCTCCATTAAGAAGATTCTGTCCCAAGAGCATTAGCTCCAACACTCTCAACCTTTTCATCATTATGTTACATTTAAGGTTGGTTTTGTTCATTGTTCAGGTTATTTCCCCTTTCAAAGGAGAAGAAAAATTCTTCTCCGCTATAAGACAGCCTACAGGAAAAAAACAAAATGAGCTTCAGTACTGCTTTCTTCACAACAAGCCTGCTGGTGGAAAACAGACGCATGCCAACAGCTCTGCCTGTGCTCTGCTTTCCTATGGGAGCAGCTGTGGATGCCCCCATGCTGATAACAAGCTACCTCTGGAAGCTTTCATCCTGGATCCAAGGCCTTTTCATGGCCAGGGAGAGCCATGAAGCTCTCGAGCATAATTCAGGCTGCTGGATGAGCAACAAGGACAGAAGCATGGCAGCTTTCCTTGGAGGAGATGAGGCCATAATGCCAAAAAGACTGAGACCAAGCCAGGGTCTGACATCTTCTATATGCGTACTTAGGGCTGTCCTTAGAAGCTAGGGGCTGCCGTGACAACACATTTAAATCACATCCTGAGCACATGGATATATGCCAGCAATGCAATAGAGAAAAACACACTCTTCCAAAGCAAAATCTGCTCTAGGCTAAATCATAGAGGGCTATTCTTGAAGCTTTCCCCCTACAAGCCAAATACAAGCACTCTTTATTTTCCCCTGTTTATTTAAGAAGCACACCACACATTCCTGGGCGCTGGCCTATCCACTCCAACTATAGGATGAGAGCTCCTGTGCTGCAAATCACAGGAAGAAATCGGCCAAAAAACTGTTACCTTCTGGTGGTCATCAATGGTCTACAGGACATCCCACACACCTCAAGAAATTTGTTTGCACATCATTAAAGCTACCCTCTGAATTGGCCTCCACATGGACAGTTTCAGCACAAAAACCAAAGGACTGTCCAGAGAACTGCCACGGAGCAGGCCATGCCTACACTGAGTACAAAGCACCAGCTCTCAGACTCTGGCACTGCTTCCCAGACACACCTCACTCACTTCAGCCTTAGCTGCCCCAGGGAAGGAAAACCATGCTGTGGCAGCCAGCAGACACCCTGCTTGCTCAGCAAGAACAGGGATGCAGCCATCACACCAGTGCAGTGAGGCCATTCCAAAGCCCCAGAAAGCATCACAGAACGGACAGCCGGAGTGCAAGCAGGTGTGTGTGCAGGCAAACCAGGGAAGACCCACTGCTACATCTGACATCCAAGCACCTCAAAGTACCACAATTCAGTGGCATCTTAGCTTCAGCACGATGCAGTCCTGCCAAACCTGACCAGTCTTTAAACAAGAGGCAGTTTTTTTTCCAATCATGAACAAAGGTTAAGAAGCTTTCTGCATGGGATGGGACAACTGGACACTTAGAAATTCTTTTTGAGGTCCCTAGCACTTGTGTATGCGTTCCCTCATATTATTTTCAACTTCAGACAGAAAGAGAAGAAACCAACCTACCCTACAGCATTAAACATTCAGACTCCATAGAAGTACATAAAGAATTGCATGGGATACGGGCACGCAGCGGTGCCCCAGGCAGAGCTTAAAACCAAATCCAATTCCCCAAGAAAGCTGCAGGTTGCCCTTTGCAAGAAGGAGCTAAATTCAGTGGCACAGTCAACAACGTGGCCCAGCACAGCCTCCCCCTTATTTGTTATTTTTAGAAATTTAGTCTGACAACGCCTGACAACTAAACATGCTGAATATAGCAGGACAGAGAGGGATTATCAGATATTATCAGAGAAAACACACGGCAATAATCACTTTCTCCACCCCTAACGAAGAATCAATTTTCCATGTCTTTGTAATATCAGAGTTTGTTCTTTTTAAAATGCCACATTTAAAAACAGAACCCATCTAGCTCTACAATGGAAACGGATAACATTTCCTGAAACAAAGCATTGTTCCACCCCTCACATATCATGTTTCCTTAAAAACAAGGGAAGAAAAACATTACTTGGTTTTTCTCTTAATACTGCACAAACATTGCTGAGCTAAAAAGAGTCAGTGCTCATCCCTTTAGAATGCTTTCAAAATAGATTTACACATACCCTTTGCACTGTGAAACACAAGAAGAATTTGATATTATCAGGACTGGAAAAATCCAATAGCTACGCTTAGGCAGGAAGCTTCCCATGTGATGGCATGGACTCATACATTCAGCCTCTGTAAGTGCCAAGAAGGCTTTAGTAAGCTTCACTGGCCCAGCCTGTAAGCAAACATGCATTTTGTAAACAAGCCTAGACAGTCCCTTTGGATTCCAAAGGATTATACACAGAGTGTGAAGTTAAGTTTGCTAAACACGTGCATATATACATTCCTCCCTTAAAAGAAGGATAAAACTATTTTGTGTGCTGACTGACAGACTATGTCTGCCCCTTTGTTTGTCTGTACATACCTACACCCTTTTGGGTTTTCAGAGCCATGCTCACATAGCTCCACTCACAGAGGACATGCAGTGCATATTCCAGCAAAGCTTTGCTTTCACAGCTCTGTACAAAGCTGGCCCTGGCCGTCCTCACTGCCCTGCTGTGAGGTGAGCAGCAGGGACAACCAGGCTAGCAGTGTCACAGCCCACTCTTGGTGCTGACATAAAAGAAACAAGGCAGGTGTTCAACAACAGGCAAACACAACAGAGGGGAGTAAAGGAAAGAGGAGAGAGAAACAAACCTCTGAAAGAAGAGGCAAAACCCCTTCGTGCTTTCAAAGTTCATTTTAACAACTGTGAGTATCAGGAAACCCAGCTCATACCTCCAAAGCAGACAAAAGTCCACATTTTCACAAACTGCCAAGAGTTCTCCTTGCTATACTGCTGAGAAGAGTTCAGCTGTGAACCCAAACTTTATGCTGCACTCTTCTAGAATTGGACTGAGCTACCAGTGACACCATTTCTGAAATTCAGGTTCGTATCAAAAATGCACATTTCACAGTACCTTGGCAACAGCTCTGTAACTGCACCATGCAATTGCCTCCAGCTCATGCTGTGAGAGCAGCCAGGTGAGTCACACTGCATGGATACTAGAGGGTTACTCTGGCCAGCTTAATTCAACTGTGCAAAGTGTAGTAAGGTATTACGTATAATGAAAAATAAGGTAGTTAATGTGAAAAATAGCTTTAATTTTTTTTTCCAGTTTGAACAACTGATGAAGGGATATTTTAACCTGGTTATCTTGGTCTTACATTTATTTTACAACCATGTAGTGGGAGCACAAGGTCACAAAGTTTCACATTCTTTTCTCCTGTCACAACTTGTTTTCAGAAGAGCAAAATCCTCTACTCCTGTGATAAGTGGACTCAGGTATTTCCCTTGAAATCTTATTTTTCAGCGAACTGTCAATCTAATCCTCTTCCTTAGAGAATCCCAAGTCCAAGGAATATTATTCACACAAAACTGCCAGACATCTTGAAACCAGTTAAAAGGTGGACTTGAATGTTCATTTAAAAGAAACTGTCAAATGTTTCAGCAATCTGAACCTTACTTTCTATAGTTAGATAGAAAAACAATCTACGTGGCAATAACCTCCCCACTCTTACAACCTTTTGAGACAATTGCTGGGAACTGCAATTCAGTGGCCATAACCAGAGACCTGAGGCAACATGGAGCTACAAAACAGTAAAAACACATCTGTGAAGCAACCACCTCCAAGGCTGAGGGGCAAGAATGGCAAAGGTTATAATCTGGGGGGGTGAATTCCATCCATTCTGCTGAAGTCAGCTATCTAAAAGTTCAGGAGGTAAGATTATTCTCCATCAGGAACAGGAAGAAACTGAGATGCACAGCTGAAGGTTACAGTGGCCAAAACTGTCAAACACACTCAATCAGTTCCAAATGCAGGCAGACTGCAATGAAGTTCTGTAACTTCAGTGACAGCGCTGGTTTTGCTCAAGGCCACTGTTTTTAGGGATGGTCCCAGAATAGCCAGGATACAATCACATATAACCACGTAAGCATAAAAATGACTGTGCCCTGTCTGCATGAATACTGGGTGGCATATACAGCCTATCCGTGAAGTACTTACTTTCCCTGCGTAGAAAAGGTTCTGGTGGCCAGATACACAAAACCTCTTATTACCTGATACAGAAAACATGGCAGGTAACACAACCCGCAAGTTCCCATGGCAAAATTGGTTTCAAGAACAAATTAAAAAAACACAACTTGACTTTTGCTGTAGTGTAAGTAGGAAACAATAGAGGCTGCACAGTCCTGTCTGAGCACCTACTTCCTATTGCTGCTTGTCCCTACTTCCCTGGTCTGCACACTCACCTTCTCCAAAACATTAACAGATTTGACAAGCAGCTTGATGAAATTCAACCTTTCCTTGTTGTCATTTCCAAAAGCTAAGGAAAACGGTTATGTATTAATTCTATTTCAGGAGCATTAAGAACAAAAATACTAATGGCCTTGGAAGAAGTCCAATAAGTCTAAACACCTTCTCCAAAGAACTGTAAAGTGTTCATGGGGCCACTAGAAGATACTTAAGATTCAGACGATAGCTTGTTCAAACAGCTGGAACTTGCATGGACACTACTTTATGTGCCTCAGGCATTCTTCTCTGCCTCAATAAGCACTCCCTCCATAAGAACACAGGAGTACTCTGATTACATCATTACAGTCCATCCTCTCTAGGATCCAGCCTTCAACAGCAGCCATAAGTAAATGTCTTGGGCAGAGTTTAAGAACAGGGTAAGTGTATGTGGTACTTCCTCCTAATACTTTCCCAGACTCCAGACATTTTTAGCTCACAGGCTTCCTGAATAGAACGCAATTTTTACATATTTGGAAATGCTCAATGGATTTCTCTTCCTTGAATTTGTGCAATTATCCTGTCCCAACATAAACTTTTAATACTCAGAGCAAAGAGCTTCCCATCATTTATCTGCTGCAAGTAATCTCTAAACATCCTCTAAATACTTTTAAAGCTAGCTCCTACTAATTTAAATTGAACCCCTCACATCCAGTTTTCATATCAGGACATAGAGAGAACAATTAGTCCCTATCTGCTTTCTTAACATTCATGAAGCTTGTAGACCTAGCAAAAATCCAAGGCACACAAATTACTTCTAGGTTACTCGCAACAGCCCTCTTGCTCCCCTGCAGTTACAATCCTTGAGAATGTATCACATAAAAATAAGGGATGTAACAAACAGTACCTTGTTGACCTTCAAAGTTTTCATCACCTTTACAGGCCAAAAACTTACCTCTAATTCCTTAATTTTCTCTTCTGCTATTCTCTGCTTCTCTAAAAGCTGATTATGAATGACTCCTTTAGACTGAAGAATAAACCTACAAGCAAAAAAGAGACAAAATCTGTTGGATTTTGCTTTAAAAAAAAAAAAATCTAGGCACTGTACACTTAGCTGCACACCAAGTTAAACTGCAACGACCTCTGAGAAATACTCGTTTTCATCCATGTTCTAGTCAGAGACAGAAGAACAAACCATGATGGATTGCCCAAGAGGCTCAGAAAAATCAGCTGGAAAACACTTGCTACCCGCTACTAAAAATTCATTGTTATTTAATGCCTTCAAATAAAAATTTCCACTGTTAAAGACTCCACACTTTCTTTCTGTTCATCAACTCTGAAATGCTTACCAATCTTCCACCTTTCGATCTATCTTAACATTCAAAAAAATACATACAGGAAGCCACTGAAATACTAAGGCGGGTGGCAAACAGCAAACAGCAGAACTGCCATGTCACCAGGCTGCCCGCCCAGGTTTGCTTACTGTTTCACCCATTACTTTGCAGGAAGAAAATAAATGCTCACAGGTTGCCCTCTACATTCAGTGTCCTGGAAGTTCCAAAAGCAGTTCTGGAACACACCTAGCAACCTAACTCACCTAAGGAAGTCCTTCTTATCAAATAACATTCAAAGAGATCTTCAGCAATGACAGCATAATAGTATGGAAATGTAGTCAAGGAGGATTCTTTCAATGGTTAAAAGTCACGCATCACTGTAAGCTAAGCAAACCTGAACCATAGAAACAGAGGCCATGTGCACACTACACTGGAAGGCCAAGTGCTTCCAGAGGACACAGAGAGCCACATCCACCTGCCTTTAAGCTTTCACAACTCCTGCTGCTCAGGGCTTGGCTTTAACACGCACCCTCACTGCACGCCAAATTCCCTTGCTTTTTAAGTTCAGAGTTTTTTGTTTTTGTTTTTGTTTTTTGTTTTTATTTTTTTTAAAAAAAAAACAGGGTAGGAAACTGTTGTTTAACTGAAATTGCGGCCACCGGTTTCCATTGTTCTGTTTATTTGGGTTTTTTTTAATTGCACAAGGGCTTTGAAAGATGCCTCTATAAAACCTCGGTGTTCTGTAAGCCAGCATGTAAAAGCCACCAACCTGCTCCGAAGAATCAACACCAACCAAAGCAGCTCACAAGTACGTGGTGCTGGAATCCCACAAAGAAGCAAAGAACAACTGAGCTCAGACGAATGTTAGGAACTTTTTCATAGCTGCCTCTCATGCTTCCAGACACAAGGAACGCACAAGACACAGATCAGCCCCTTCCCTACTTAGAAAGTCCCCCGGGGATTTAGAAGGAGTCTACGTGGGTCATACCAATGAGGTCAAGGTCTGCCCCAGCACTACAGAGTGTCTGGGACAACGCATGCTGCCAGGTGACAGGAGCAAGCGCTTGGACAGCTACCGTGAACAGCTTCAGACAGTGCAGAATCAGAATGCATTCCTCGCCTACTGCAACGAAGCCTGCAATCAGTGGAGTGCCACCTCCAACGACAAACGATATTATTAACAGGTTTGCTCAGGGCCTGCAAGATGTTCTTTGGGCATAAATGGAATCCACTCCGCTTGGCTGGAAATTCAGCCTACTCTGCACCAGCAACACAACAGCCGAAAGGAAAACTATGTGCCACATCCATTCCTGAAATGCATTGGAATGGAACTGTGGTTAATTACAGCAGATGTAAATTAAAACTCCTCAGTGCTGCTACTAGCTGTGCTTAGCAACCACTTCCTCCTCCTCTTCTTCCTCTCCCTTGTTCGACTCCACCTTGTCTCTTCTACAGGAATTTCTGCTAGGTCTTCTACTTCAGAGTTTTCTCAAATCTTTCCTCATTCTTTTCCAGTCTCTCTACTAGAATCATCTTGGTTGTCATACTCATCCCTACTCTTCACAACACAGCACACTCATGTCTCTCCCCCCTCAGCTCCCCATTTCAGGCAGTGATCGCATTTCCAGCTCCCAGCACACACCACCACCCTGCAGACAGAACATGAGGATCTTGTTCAGCCCTATGAAAGTCCCATCCACAACCACCCTCCTGTTAGATGCAAACCCTGCAGCCAGGCAGATGGGAGATGCTTTCGGAATAATCACCTGCATTATCACATCGATGATGCTCCTACACTGCACCTGCTTACTGGATAAAAGAAACGTGGAAAGCAATATGAGATTTCACATCCCCCATGTGTTCTGGGATGAAGACAACATTGTGCTTCGTTCCTGCAGAAGCTGTCATTAGTGAAAAAAGCAAAGCTGCAAGGTGTGCCCTCAGAATTCCTGCCACAAGCTCATCAAGCCCTCAAAATAATGCTCACAGGTATTGCCCCACATCTGTCCAAGGCCACATTCTCAAAGCTGAAGCTGCAAAGCCATATCCACAATTAAACATTTAAGTCTATGGCTTCACTTTTCAAAGTAGTAAAGACTGAAAAGCTTTAAGCTTGGAATACACACCTCACAAACACCTCAGCCAGAGTTTTTACTTTAGGAAGTAACATGGCTTAAGAAGTAACTGAAATAGCATGGAATTTCTGTTCAGTAGGTAAGAAGTGCCACAGGGCACATGTAATAAAGTGAGCTACACCACTGAAAGACTTCCTGCACAAACCAACTGCCTGGCCCAACAAAGAGGCTCCACACTCACACCTTGGGCACAAACTTTTAAGTACGGGCATTCCACAGAAGACAACTAGCACAACTCTTGCAGACAGCTGCAGACAGCTGGGTCCTGCCGAAATTAAGCTCTTCTTGCTTACATACAGACGCTTTGCAGCACATACCAGCAGGCCTGTCAAACACGATACCTATGCTATCGAACGTGAAATACTGATTCAGAATGACACAGTGTCACTGAATGCTTTAATTACAAAACTTAACAAATAAACAACCCATGTGAGCTTTTTTGCTGCTGTTAAAAAATACCAGAAATGCCCTATCACTGGATGGGGCCCTGGGCAGCCTGCTCTGGTGGCTGGCAACCCTGCCCATGGCAAAGGAGTTGAAAACCAATGATCTTTAAGGCCTTTCCAACCCAAGCCATTCTGTGCTTTGGATCAAAACAGTCAGATTCGCCCAGTCTAAGTTGCTCACTCATTTAAAAGGGAACAGCAAGTAACATCAGAGCAGAATATGCCCTATTCCAGATGCTTAGAAGTTTACCCAGTACTTACATACACAAAATTACAAAAGAAAGTGACAGAGGACTGGGGTTCTTGAGGTCAGCAATGATCAGCCAGCTCTGGGCTGCCAACAAGAAGAGCTCTAGAACACAGCCATGTATTTTTGAACCGGCAGCCTCTACGTGGCCTGGCATCCCAGCTACTGCTGGTTCTTAAAGAGCAACATGAGGAACAGAAATAGAGCATAAGAGAACTGAAAGAGAAACCTCACTTTAAATATTCCCAATTGCTTCTATTCTTTTCCCTGCAGTTCTCTGCTAGCTTCACAACAGGTGTTTTGTTTCTCTAAGGCAGAGCAAGTGATTTATAATACTACAGGATGAGTTGCTTGCTTCCCTATGAAGAGATCTTTTCCTCTAATTTTGAATTTCTAAATCTCATGCCCCACTTAGTCAGTATTTACATAGCACTCGCTCACACCCTGGCCAAAATGGTCTTCAGGCTCAGTTACACTGTTCAGTGATGCTGTTAACTTCATCTGCCACACATACACACCCACCAAGCGATGTTCATGCTATGTAAGTAATTCCATAACTCAGTTTGTTTGCACCAAAATGTACTGTTTACTTGACTTTAAAACACAGTATTAGATATTGAAATATTCATCTGTTAATGAATGAGGTTATGGAGATGTTTATTCAGCACAAGCCAGCCTTCACTATGACATAGAATGTATTAAAGTTATTAGAGGTGGAGTAACAGTGATGTTCATGTCAAAGGTTTTCCGTTAACAACATTTCCAATTACTTGCAACCTTAGTCAGCTTCAGCTTTCTCGTCTGGAACTCCTGGTGGTGGGCAGCTGGCCCAACAATGAGTACTTCCCCCCTTCTGCTCTGCTTAGGTAACAGTTCAGGTATTTCTGAGGGAGGACAGAAGCTGGCAGTCCACAGGTGCGAGTTTTTGGAGAGGCATTTTTAGAGGCAGGAAAGCTCCAAAGCTATTTTAATTAATGGCAGATCCAGAAATCCACTTGTTCTGGCTTCCAGCTCACAGACAGGGTGATTACAACATCAGCTTTAAAGCCCCTTTTTGATTTGGGAAACTCTTTGTATCTTAGCGTAAGTTTAATGCAGAAAACTGTCAACTTTGTACAAAGTCGTAGTATTATTTTACCATACTTCTTGTATTTCTAGAGGAATCTAACATGCCTTGTTGTAGCACAGCACAGTTGTTTGTACATAACACCCTTCTCCTTGAAGCCAAGCATTTTCATTAGACTACTCCACGAGAAAAGTTGGACTAAGCCCAGTCATGCCCTTATCTATTTAAAGATGCTTTTTAATTCTGAACTTGCACTGCTGTTCAAGCTCTGAGCACACTCAGTAAGGGATTAATGCATTTTAAGTACTGTTCAAAGCCAATGGAATAGAGGCTTCCAATGAGCTGATCCCAAGCAATCTAGCTTGATTGAACAGGAGCCGGCTGTTCACAACTGCAAGCATCCAGAAGTCTCCTTTTGCTCTCCCAGGGTCTGCATCTGCTTCTACAAACAATTCCTCGATTCTTTATTCCACAACAACACGCAGCTCATAACAGGCACTGATAGAGCCCAGCAAATTCCAGTTTAGCCACCCTAGATGAGTTAGCCAGTTCCAAACAAGACAAGCAAGCAATATTTAAAAAGGAAAACTATGACTAATTATAGTCCGGACCCTTCATGTCCAAGTGTTTTGCATTTTTCAGTCTGATTCTGAATTTCCCATTCACAATATCATAACCTTTAAGCAGAGCTCACGTGGGTCAAGGTGGTTGAGGCTTTTCCTCCATTTGCCGTTATTTCAGCAGCCCCTCATCTCACTGGGTCACCCAGTATAGCTCAGCGTAAACGCCCCCCTCCTCCCTGCCAGAGCAGCACATACCTTACAGCAAAACAAATCCTGCAGCTTATATTGGGAGGGTTATATATGAACACATTCTAGAAGCAGCCGTTTATAGTTCATGTGTCATTTTACCACTGCACCCAGAGCAGTGCACCCATGCGAGACCAGTGGCGTGGGGAGGGAGGTTAGCAGCATGGGCAGCATGCCAGAAGCAGTCTTACGTAGGCCACAACAAGGGGAACTTTTACTCAGATGAACACTGGTAAGCCATAAACCTATTTACCTTAAGGAGCTAAAGGAAAAGAAAAGCAACGCCAAGCCGTGGCTGCCTCTGAGCTGCTGCAGCCTGCCCAGCGCTCACAGCCGCCTTGCTGCAAGATGATGCTTCTGCTCTGGTCCCTGGGCTGTATGCTCATGCAAACAGCACTCTTGTTGGTGTTTTTTTTTTTTCGGGTTATTATAACTTTTTTTCTGAGCTTACGTTGTTCTTTTTTTTGAAGGGGGCGGGGGGGGGGGGGGGGGGAAGATG